>NW_027063379.1:807868-1107868 GCF_032884065.1 Artemia franciscana | reverse complement strand
GTTAATTTCTATTATTTTTTACCTTATTCATTAATTCGTTTATTCACTATTACTATTATATCTTCACTATTATATGTTTGTTATGGGCCATACAACACAATAATAGAGCGCTAAAAGAACCATAAATAATACCCTAAATCAAACAATAAATATGAAATGAAGATAAGGAAGAATAAACACTAGCATACAGTAAAAAATAAAAATAAAAAATTGCGTGAAAATCTGTTCAGAAAAGTAGCCGGTCGTAAATACCCCATTGTTTATGTAATGGACGACGTGACAAAATGAGTTCGTGACATTTGCAATTCCATGAAATTAAATAACAAGAGGTAAGGGCTCATATGGCGCTTGTGACGTGGCAAGAAGAGCCAAGAGCTCATATGGTATGAGCTCTAACAAGTATCAGTATTTTAAGAGCATTATGAAAACTATTTTTTCGATAGTTTTTTTGTACATATTCAGGAAAGAAAAAACTAGCGTTTGAAAATGAAAAAATACAACTCAAGTTTCATAGCTTATATGCTACAAAATATTTTTAAAAATGCATATCTGAACCCCTAAATCGTCTTTAAAGACGTTTTTAACTATGAATTTGTCATTTGTTTTTAGTGAAACAAGGTTTAACAAATTTGGATCAATTAAAAACTATCTTAAAAACAGGAGAGTTGAACAGTACATGACAAATTTTAGTAAAATCTACATAAAATTTAATATGGTTTTGAAGCTTTCATAGGAAGACATTATAAAGGTGTTCGCTTCAAGATAGCCCTTAAAGTTAAGTAAAAAGAAGTAGAGAAATAAAACAGCCATAATATAGTGTCTATAATAGATGTGGACTGGGAGAGGGGCCAAGTCCATTCTTGCCCTAAGTCCCCTGTGGGTTAGTTCGGTCACTGGTTTAGGTACAAGTGATTTAGAATGCGCAGGTAACACAAAAGTCTGCAGTGCAGAGGTAGGTTGTAGTGACGTGATTTCTTTTTAGCTTCTCTTCATTCTGTACAGCTTCGGTACTTTTCCTTCTACGAGCCGATCAAAAAGCTTCAAATCAGCATCCGTATTCATCTGTATCTGCATAGTCCTTTTGGTTGTTTGGATAGTAGGCTATTGAGTTCTTCACCACAAAAGGAATTTAGAAAGGACTGGAAGTATGAAATTAATACTTTACTCTTCACTTAGCCTTGTCAGATGAAGAAATAAAAAAAGATGTAGTATTAGTTATCACTAAAAAAACTTTGCCAGTCCCTTGAGTGATAATGAGCACATCCTTGTTGAGTTCTGTGAGTAATTTTTCATGTTTTGACCTATTTTCAGCAATGATGCATAATAATTCCCAGGTTGGAGGATACTCTTGGATATGAGAAAAAACACAAGAGTAGACCTTATCTTAGATTGTAATATCATTCTGAATCTTTTCTTAGTGCCTCAAGCTTTATATAGAACAGCTTTGGAAAACTCTTTCAAACAAACAGACTCATGGCATTTTCCTGTATTTGAACTAATTTTTTGGTGTTAACTGATTTCTTGCAATCTCAGAAAAGGTTTAGGTTAGGAAAATGAAACTTTTAGGGATGAATATACAGAGTAAAGTATGTCCCAGGAAGGTATTTTGAAGCAACTACCTCATTTCCTTCTCCCTCTAGAGGGCCCTGACCTTGTATGACCTTTAAAAATATGTGTGTTATAAAAGTGAAACCTTGCAAAATAGATCTTCTACTTAATTAAAGTACAACAAAATAGTTTTCAGCTTCATAACTTTGGTCAATTCTATTTTATATGGTTTTAAAGATATGCAAATACATTTCCCAAATCTTGAAAAAAAACATTGTTATGGTTCAAAATTCTACTGAAATAACAGGAATTGCATTTTCAGAACTAAAGGCAGCGAAAAAGCAACTAATAACTGAAAATTAAGGTAAAATGTTTTTTTGTCAACAGGTATAGACCTGTCATGTAGGCAAATTTCAGGGCCCTCTAGAGGGAGAAGGAGTGGAGGTGGGTTTTTGGGGGAAATAGAAGAATAATTAGAGGAAAGTAAATATTCCAGGAGAGCTTTTTCCAAAATTCTAAACTACTTCATCCACATAACTGCAGGCATACCATATGGACACTCTGGATAGCCTACTTGTAATATTTTTCAAACTGATTTTGATCTCTCTCCTATATCTAAATTTGAAATCAAATCTGTTTTCTCACCCTACCCCACAATCCCAAACCATTTCAACTCAACCCCTTGAACCATTATCAAAACATGGCAAATCAGGCCTATTTTGAAAACTAGGGCATGCATATCATTTCCAAGGGTTCATAAAGGGCTTACATTTGCAGTTCTGAGTAAAACAAATATTACATTCAGAAAGAGCATAAAAAGGTTATAAAATAGTATATTCACTTTATTCAAAGGTCAATAATGTAAACTGCCTCAAGTCTGCCAAATGCATTACAAGCCTCAGGGTATAAATTTGCATATTAAGGGATGGGGTAAAGTTCATTTCCAATGCAAATGAATGTTACGCTTGAATTCAGGATTCATTTTTGATTCTAAAGGGATGTCTTTTTCTCGACTATCTTATATGTGAATTGACTGAAAAATTTACAGTAAATACTGGTCAATGAGGATGAAAACTGCTGGCCAGACTTATCCCATACTGTCAGCCCATGCCTTTTGCACTAATCTCTGTCAATTACAGACCTAAGGTTTTAACACTAGTCTAGGATATATAATAATATTCTGACTAAGGAAATTCCATAATACCCTAAGTTCTTGCAATGCTATCTAGTCCTGTGTTACTCAAGACGCTAAGCCCTTTTTAGTTTTTTGAAGGCATTAATGATGTACAAATAGCCGTTCAATAGGGAAAAATCCTTCTATTTGACATTGAAAACAATAATAAAGTGTCTGGATATTTTGGTCACATGCTCAGTGGCTGTCTTCAGTAGATGTCTGCTTTAGTTCATCTGTTGAGTATGGCTACCGTTGACCAAAGTATCCATAGATCTTTTTCTTGTCTTCACCATCAAATAAAAGGAATTGTCCCTTTTAAAATGTTACTTGTACAACATGGAAATGCAGATTTGTCTTTGAAAATACTTAGATATTAATAATATAATACTAATTGCTTATTTTATGACTGAAAGTGCAGGGTATCAGTCATAGTAGTATATGACCTTGTAGAACCAACTGACAGTGATAGTAATGACTCAAATGAATTTTTCTTACAGGAGCAAAAAGATAGTGTCCCAGGAAGAAATATAGTGTTTTAGGACGTTTTAATAGCAATGGCTATAGACTAAGGCCTGACAGATATATTGTCCAACCAATATTATCAGGCCAACATAAGGTTCAGTGTCGTTATCTGTTGCTGGGAAAGATATCTATTATTGACTGATAAGATAAGAGTGGTTATGGTAATCATAGAGGTATTAGCATGGTTTCTTTGGGTAGGCATATACTTTTTACACTTTGAAATGCTGTAGAAAAAGTTTTAGGACAAGAACAGTGCAGTTTTATGAAGGGTATAGGAACATGTTAACCAAATTTTGTAGAGGGTCATTCCATGTCAAATCACTCAGTAAATAATTAATTTGAAACCCACCTCTTTAGATTTTGATGAAACTTGGCACAATTGTTGCATTTGCTATCCTATTGATAAATACCTAATTTTATTTCTCTATCTCTTATAGTTTTTTTTTCTACAAATTTTTTAATTTTCTTAATTTAACGCAATTTTAGGCCTCGGATTTTGCATCTAGAAATGTAACTTGTAGCTTAAAAAATTAATATCATTAAAACTATTTGAGATATCACCATGAAACTTGGCACAATATTTAACTAATATATTTAAAATAAAGAAAAAATACATTCACCAACCTATCTCAACTCCAAAATATAATAAAAATATTATAATCAGAATTTTTTTATTTGTAAACCATTGTCAGGATTTACTAAAATTGCAATATCTCAGGTCTCAGATCTGGTAGAGTGTTCATATTTTTTTTACATACTCCTAGATACAAAGGCTAACCGATAAATAAAAACGATGCATGGTTTTTTCACATGTTTGACTGATATTCAACATTATTTATGAGTAACAAAATTGCAGACCAACTAAAAGAATACGCAATTTGAAAGATTTGGTTTGAAAGTAAATTAAAGTTTAATTTTAACTTCTCTTGTATTAAGTTGTTATCAGAATAAAAATACTCAATTAAACAGGGTGCTCAAATCACTTTGAATTTAAAAGTATTTACAAAACCTTTATGAAGATAAATTGTAAATTATTTACTACTGATCATGTTTGTATCAACTATGAAGTGTTTAAAATTCTATATATCCACTTATTTGTTATAATTATTTCTAAAATCTATTAATTATTGATAGAGCAAGGAGTGACGACCTATAGTGCAAACTTCTTGTGCAGTGATTGTTATTTTTAATTTTATTAACTGAAAAGTGAAACATAACAGTTACAGCATATAACTGTGATTTCCATTAAATGTTTTTTAATAAAACTATCTAGTTTTGAAGTAAAGATGCATCTTTTAATTTTGGAAATCAACAAGAGTCAATTTTGTCTGACTCGGTGATTGCGTTAAACTAAGTGAATAGGCTAGTTACAGGTTGTACCTATTTTCTTCTTGGACTTTAAAATGGGGTAAGCGGAAATAAAAATGACAAATCCTCAAGCTTCTAGTATTGGACTATTTAAACAATCAGACTGTTTAAGACAACTTATACACCTTCCAAAAAATTACAATCTGTATTAGAATTAACCGAGGAAGAAAAAGAGTTAATTCAATATAGCCCTCGAATCGATTTAATTGAATTTAAAAATGTTCGTTCCCATCACAGCTACTACTTTCTCAATGTGACTATTAAGGGTGAAAAATATCAAACAGTATGCATAGATCCATTAAAAAAACACAAAAAGCCAATAAAAAGTCACTAAGAAGTGTATCTTTAAGTTTTCGAAACGATTGTATGACAAAAAAATATTTTAGATCAAGGTCCCAGTGATAACCGGTCGACCTTGCGGACCTGGTTACCAGATCTACTTAGAGCCATAAGACCTACAAGTTCAAATTGTTGTCAAATTAACGCATTGCCAGACAAATCGGTGGCGCTTCTCATTTTCATGACAATTGTTCTAATTTTTATTATGTATTTTACAGGGTTATTTACCATTTTAAGGATGTTTGTTGATATTCTTTTTTTTGTTTTGTTTTTTTAATTTTCCTTCATGTCAAAACTCCTGTGAAGAAAAAACTAAAATCACTGAAAGTGAATCTGATGACGAACTAATGATTGAATTGGATTCATTTGAATCTAGAAATGTCTCCCTTTCACAAACAAATGCAGCCTTAGATGATTTGGGTTTAACTCCAATTAAACTTCATAATTTGTCATCATGTAGTAAGGGGCCGTATTACAAAAGAAAAGTTGAAAAAGTAACAAAACAAGTAAAGAAAAAATATCAAAAACTCTAGATTATGATATTGAAATGTCAAAAGACGAAAAAGAAGACAAAAAAAAATTCTTATCAAAAAAGAAGAAGGTTTTGATAAGCTCGTGGGCCTTTGAAAAGAAAAACTAATGTCAGTTGGGAGATCCCAAAAAGTTCAGATTCTGACTTTGGTGCCAGAATCTTGGAGCCAGAAAAAAGTTGCTACGGAATTTCAGGTGACCGAATGTATGGTAAAACAAGCAAGAAAACTTAAAGGAGAGAAAGGTATCCAAGCTATCCCCGACCCTAAAAAAGGTAACACACTCTCCGAAAACACAGTTAAACTTGTGACAGACTTTTACCAAAATGATGAGAATTCAAGAGTTTTACCCAGAGCAACAGATGAAATGAGCATTAAAAAAATATTTATATGCAAAAAAGACTTATCCTCAGTGATTTGAGAGAGCTCTACTCTTGTTTTAAATGCGGATGCCCCTACTTGAAAATATGATTCACGAAATTTTGCAGCATAAGACCAAAGTGGCGTGTCCTTGCTGGGTCAGCAGGTAACCATACAGTATGTGTATGTAGCATACACCAGAATGTAAAATTTTTACTAGATGCTGTAAAAATTGAAGAAAGTTACAAAGATTTGATCAAGATGTTGGTTTGTAATGTTGAAAACAGTGAGTGTATGCTATGCCATTGTGACAACTGTCTGTTTGATGATGCCCTGATTGAATACTTAACTGCAAAATTGAGCAAAGATTATGTTTTAGAAGAAGAAATAATCATAAGCCAATGGGTTAATACTGACAGGACAGAAATGGTTAAGCAATCAATCAGCGTTGAAAGCTGTATTTCTTTACTGAGCAAATCTGTAGAAAACCTAATCCCACATTCCAGTGTTCGGACTCGCCTATAAATTCCAATAAATTCCTATATTTTAATGCACTCCTATAAAATGCCTATATTCTGGCTAAAATCCTATTATTCCTATGTTTTCGGATGGAGAGCACTAAGAACATTGGTCATGATTTGCAATTTTTTGTCTTTTGGTGTAGATTGATAATTAATTACACCTGTTGAGCTTTTTGAACTTAACTAATGCTTTGTGTTGGGCTTAGTAAGGTGCTTCTGCCTGGGCTATGCTGTTGTGTTGACTTAGTAGCCTATGTTTTTTTTTGTCATGCTGGGACTGTCCGAAATGAGCAAAGATCAGTATATAGGCTAGCAGTCTCTGCTTAATGAGACTGGAGTTCTTGCGACTTATGTGTTTGCTGGCTGAACGCTGGCTGGCTGATGTGAATACGGCCCAGTTATTCAAATGGGCTATTCTAAGATAGTTGCTAATCGAAGGAAGTATAATAGGCTATATGCTACATTCTCTGATCAATCTGTCCTTTATCTATGTGGTCTTTATCCCCTTCTAAAGAAAAATGATGTTAATCAGATTCGGACCTTTTATTTCAGATATTGTAAATTTTTACTTTATCTCCTCCCTTGGTATAGCAATGGTAAGATAATTTGTAAGTTTGATGTCCTTGATATAAGTGCAAAGTTGGCCCTCCTGCATGGAAGATTGTCGGAATCAGCTTTTTATCGTTTATCGCCTCATCATCCTTTGGTCCGTCTGTTCGGTTAATCTCATTGTAGCATAGTGTTTTTATGGCACTTGGTATTAACCAAGTGACATATAGCAATCGCAAATTCTGTCGGTCTGTCTGTCTCTCGGTCCTGGTTCTGCTACTTTAGGCACTTCCAGGTAAGCTAGGACGATGAAATTTGGCAGGCTTATCAGGAACTGGACCAGATTAAATTAGAAATAGTCGTTTTCCCAATTTGACCATCTGAGGGAGTGGGGGACCCGTTAATTCAGAAACCATTACACCATTCAAAATGAAATCCTAAGTTATCACTGGAACAGAGGTGGATGCACAATTCATCCAATTGGACTCTACTTGAAAAAGGATGATGGAGTTTTTATCTCTAACCATTGTTTCATAAGTGATGATTTACAACATGACACTTCTTTTGTGAATTATGTACAAAAAGAAATTTCAGAATGGCTGAAAGAAAATCATCCCAAAATAAACCAAGTTCATTATTTCACTGACGGCTGTGCTGGTCAATACAAAAATAGAAATAGTTTCAAAACCTAACCAACCATCATGAAGACTTTGGAATGAAAGCCGAGCATTCATTCTTTGCAACAAGCCACGGGAAATCAATATGTGATGGCTTGGGAGGAACTGTTGAGAGAATTTTGCGAAAAGCCAACCTTCAACTTTCAGATGAAAATCAAATCAAGACATCAACACAGTTTATGACTTCTGTAAAGTCAACATTGAAAAAGTAAACTTTCAGTTTATTGACAAAAAAAATGCTGAAGCTTTCAGATTGGAGTTAGCATCATGATTTTTAATCACCAAGACTATTCCTGGTACTAGAAGTTTCCATTATTTCAAACCATTAAATACAAATGAAATTGAAATAAGGAGGACTACTGATAGTCCTAATCCTACTCTAATGTTTTCTTTTAATTCTGCTATGGATTGGGTCTGCATTCAACCATTTTTAAACGATTATGTTGCTGCAAACTACAATGGAAAGTGGTACTTTGGAATCGTTAAAACTGTGTTTCATGAAGAAGAAAATGCTGAAATTCTTTTTCTTCACCCTCCAGGACCTGCTGCCAGCTTTTACTGGCCTCAAAGAGAAGGCTTGTGCACAATACCTTTGGAGCACATTATAGTACAGTTGATGCACTGCAATCAAGTAGCACTGGCAGAATTTGCTACTTCAAAAAAGATTGTATCAGAAAAACAGAAGAGTGTTGGAGGAAGTGGAAAAAATATAACAAGCAGAACTAATAATTTCTGTAAAAGATATTGATTCCTAGACTTCACTTTTTATTTTATTTCACATTTATTAAATGTAAGTAAACCGTAATATTTATAATTTCTTAATAATTTTCTACTTTTTGGAATATTAACTAAACATGTGAAAAAGCCATACATCTTTTTTTTTTATCTGTTAGCCTATGTATCTAGGAGTATTTAAAAAAAAATATGAACACTCTACCCGGTCTGAGACCTGAGATATTGCAATTTTAGTAAATCCCAAAAACGGTTTACAAATAAAAAAAATTTCGATTATAATATTCTTATTATTGTTGGAGCTGAGGTAGGTTAGTGAATGAATTTTTTCTTTATTTTAAATACAATAATTAAATATTGTGCAAAGTTTCATGGTGATATCTCAAATAGTTTTCAAAATATTAATTTTTTAAGATACAAGCTACATTGCAAGACGCAAAGTCTGAGGCCTAAAATCACATTAAATTAAGAAAACTAAAAAATTTGTAGAAAAAAAACTATAAGAGATAGAGAAATAAAATTTGGTATTTATCAATAGGATAGCAAATGCAACAATTGTGCCAAGTTTCATCAAAATCTAAAGAGGTGGGTTGCGTAACCTGGTTGACTTGACATGGAATGACCCTAGATTAATAATTGAGAAGTGCTGGAGTCATCAAACACGCTTATTCTTTAGTTTCATGGATTATAAGCAAGTATTTAAATCATTTGATAGCACAGCTTTAATGAAGGTCTTATCCTTGTATAGTATGCCAGGCAAATAGGTTAAAATGATCAATTCTATATACAAGAATAACACTGCTGTGGTCATGGGTGCTACTAACCAAAATGTTTTTTTTTTTTTTTTGCAGGGGTGTTATTGATTTTACTGACTGGCTTATCATTTATACTGACTGTTTTTATCACTAATTAATATAATAACCATTTCTAATATGAGACTATTGCAATTCAGCCTAAAGATTCATATAATCTGAGGAAGAATTGATGCTTAGTTCTTTTTGGTATAAGAAGCAAATGAACAACAACATGGTGACCTACTGATGAATGAAGCAATATGTTAGGAGAAAAGTGATAACATGAATTATATATAAAAATATCTTTAAATTTTGAGCTCTTTGGCAAATTTAAATTAAAATACAGAGATTAAACAAAAAAAAAGAAAATACAACAATTTACCTTCAGATGAAAATACAACATTTTTGGTTTGGAAGACTGCCAGACTTTCAGTAATTCATCAGAGTTCAGCTTGTCTGTAATGTTAGTCTTGCAGCATTTCATGCTAAAATGATCCAACTGGTCATAGTGCATACATGTGTCATGACCAGTTTCAGTTTGCTCAAACTTCACAACCCAATGGTTTGCACAATATCACAAACCACTGGTAAACTGACCAGAGAGTTGGGAATATTGATTTGACAGTATTAATTTCATGGAATAGTCCCTCAAAGATGGTGCAACTTATGAATTTGGTGTTTTCAACCTCAGTCCTGGCCAGAAAGTGTTTTTAAGCCTTTAGCTCTAATAGTAGTTCTGCAGGATCTGAGGCTTTTCCAAGAAATATCTTGATGACTTTGGAAAGCCTTTCATAGCTGTCATCCATTTTGCCCAGTAAACTTTGTGTTGTGAAGATTTCATCATCCAAGCCATTCACTATGGTTCTAAGGACACCGCAGAGCTCCTTAACATAGAACAGTTTCCAGTCATCCAGTGGGTTGGCTCCAGAATAAGTAATTTTCCCTGAATAACGAGCAGACGGACATCTAGGAGGTTGTTTAAGATGGAACTTGTCATTGGCTATTGCACTGAATTTTTCCATGACTGTTTTTGTTGCCTTTCTCTGTTCTCATCTGGAGAGATTAGACTGGGTCTTCGTATCTGACCTGGGTCTTTGAGGGAAATAATCTTAAGATATTGCTTGTTGCCCTGAGTTTTTTGTTAGCAGTCATCAGATTGAGGTATTCAGCCACATGAACATAAGTTTCAGAATAAAGTCAAAGCAGGTTATGCAGCAGTGCAGAACTTAGCTTTTCTTTTATTATTTTGTCCTCATTTTGTTCTTTTAGCTCATGAACAACTTCCACAGTGGTATCTAAGCTTATCCACAATGGTGTCAAGCTCTCTGATCTGGATATCCATCTTGTCACTGACAGATTCATTAACTTCACTATTTATTCAGCTCTCTCCAGTGCTCGTTGGTAAACAATAGCTCTTTTCATTCTACCTGTAAAAAAAAATAAAAAAAGCTAGGTCTGTAATGCTACAAAAATTGACTTGATAAAGTCGTTTTCCCCTATTTACCATCTGGGGGGCTGAAGGGACAGGAAAAATTAGAAAAAATGAGGTATTTTTAACTTACAAGTGGGTGATCGGATCTTAATGAATTTTGATACTTAGAAGGACCTCGTGATTCAGAGCTCTTATTTTAAATCATGACCAGCATCTAGCCTCTGATTTTCCTTTTAAATCAATCTATTGATTCTTAGAATTTTGCTAGGGCTCATACTATATGAGCTCTTGGCTCTTCCGGCCTCGTCACTAGTGCCATATGAGCTCTTAGCTCTTTTTTTATATATATATAATGATATTGTTGATTTTAGTTTTTAATCACATTTGTGTGTGTGTGTGTGTGTACGGGTTCACTCCATGTTTATCTTGTGATATGAGTGGGTTATAAATAAATATTATTATTGGAACTAACCCGCTGAGGTTGATCCTAAGCACTGTCCCTCATGTTTTTACTTTGTGTGAAATATATAATAAGAAAACAGTTCGTCACCAATGCTTTTGTGTAGCTCTTTGAACTAAGATTGATTTGGTTTTTTCTTTTTTTATGTTAGGCTGCAAATGAATGTTGTGATTGTTTTTATTATTATTAATGTATGTGGTTTTTTTCATATTCTTGCATCCTTCCTATGTTTTATAGGTTGGTTTTCAATTCAGTAAATTAATTGATAAATTAATATGGTTGCCTAAAATTCAACTCCAGTTTTTCTGTGTTCATTATGCTTCTAAATTCAACCTTGTTCATATTTTGATTGTAAAACACGGATGGTTTTATAATTGAACATCCTCTTAAGTTGGAAGAACATCTGAGGAAATTGTTAATTGGCTCTTAAAGAAGACTGGACCACCTGCTGTTGATATAAAAAATGGAGACCAATCAATGGGGCGGTCTTGTTGTAACTTTTACAGCTTGGATAAGAAATCCAAATAAATGACAGAAAACTAACAACTGATAACTACTTTCCGAGAAATGTTAGAAAAACTTTTAAAATTTTCTAAAATTGTGCTGGAAATGGAGATACTCAGTTTTAATGAAACTTACATTATTAGAAAGTGTAAATTTAGTTTTTCATTCAAACGTAAGAAATGTCTTTTTAAGGTTCAGCAAAGGGCAGTTACTAATAAATGCTCTAGCATCCGTGCTAGGAAACTACTAAAATCGACACAAAAAATACCGTTCAAGGAATTTCGGAGTTCCCTGTGTAGCTACCCACTTTGATTGAAAACCTTGCCAGTACAGGGGATGAAAATTTTCGTTCTAAAGTTTCAATCAAATTTTCATAGTCAAACCATATATTCTCATTAGCTCTCGGTGGTGGATAGCCCCTGGGAGAGTTTTGCAAAATGATTTGAAGGCAAGGCTGTATCTAGGGGCGTTAGGAGGTTTGCCCCCCCCCCGAAATGTTTGTCCGACTCATAAAAACGTAACGAAAATTAAAATATCTTTTGTAACACCCCCCCCCCGGAAAAAATATTTTGTAAAACACTCCCCACCCCAAAAAAAAAATCCTGGATACGGCCCTGGCTGAAGGTCAGTATATAGATCAGTATATAGGCTAGAGCCTAGAGGCTAGTGTTCAGCCTAGCAAGATCAGTATATAGGCTAGCAGTCTCTGCTTAATGAGACTGGAGTTCTTGCGACTTATGTGTTTGCTGGCTGAACGCTGGCTGGCTGATGTGAATACGGCCCAGTTATTCAAATGGGCTATTCTATGATAGTTGCTAATCGAAGGAAGTATAATAGACGTGCACTGGGTAGGCTATATGCTACATTCTCTGATCAATCTGTCCTTTATCTATGTGGTCTTTATCCCCTTCTAAAGAAAAATGATGTTAATCAGATTCGGACCTTTTATTTCAGATATTGTAAATTTTTACTTTATCTCCTCCCTTGGTATAGCAATGGTAAGATAATTTGTAAGTTTGATGTCCTTGATATAAGTGCAAAGTTGGCCCTCCTGCAAGGAAGATTGTCGGAATCAGCTTTTTATCGTTTATCGCCTCATCATCCTTTGGTCCGTCTGTTCGGTTAATCTCATTGTAGCATAGTGTTTTTATGGCACTTGGTATTAGCCAAGTGACATATAGCAATCGCAAATTCTGTCGGTCTGTCTGTCTCTCGGTCCTTGTTCTGCTACTTTAGGCACTTCCAGGTAAGCTAGGACGATGAAATTTGGCAGGCTTATCAGGAACTGGACCAGATTAAATTAGAAATAGTCGTTTTCCCGATTTGACCATCTGAGGGAGTGGGGGACCCGTTAATTCAGAAAAAATGAAGTATTTTGAACTTACGAACGGTTGATCAGATCTTAATGAAATTTGATGTTTGGAAGGATAGCGTGTTTCAGAGCTGTTATTTTAAATCCCGACTGGATCTGGTGACATTGGGGGAGTTTGGAGGGGAAACCTAAAATATTGGAACACTTAGAGTGGAGGGATTGGGCTGAAACTAAGCACAAAAATAAGCATAAGTTATGGATACATGATTGGCATAACCAGAATGGATCTGCTCTCTTTGGGGTAGTTCGGAGGGGGGGGTGGTTGATTCTGAAAAAGTTGGAAAAAATGTGGTATTTTTAACTGACGAACGGGTGATCGGATCTCAATGAAATTTGATGTTTAGAAGGATATCGTGTCTCAAAGCTCTTATTTTAAATCCCGACCGGATCTGGTGACATTGTGGGGAGTTTGGGGTGACCTAAAATCATGGAAAACGCTTAGATTGAAGGGATCAGGATGAAACTTGGTAGGGATTGAAGGGATCGGGATGAAACGCTTAGATTGCAGGGATTGGGCTGAAACTTGGTGGGAAAAACAAGCACAAGTCCTAGATACATGATTGAAATAACCAGAACGGATCCGCTCTCTTTGGGGTAGTTTGGGGGGGGGGGGGGTGATTCTGAAAAATTAGAAAAAAGTGAAGTATTTTTAACTTACGAACGGGTGATCGGATCTCAATGAAATTTGATATTTAGAAGGATATCGGGACTCAAAGCTCTTATTTTAAATCCCGAGCGGATCTGGTGACATTGGGGGGAATTTGGGGGAACCTAAAATCATGGAAAACGCTTAGATTGAAGGGATCGGGATGAAACTTGGTAATTTATTTGACCAGGCATCCTACGCCCTCTACCACAGATCTGATCCCAAGGACTTCCGAATCCTATAATTGGCCTATATTTGGGCCCAGGCAATTCTATAAAAATAGGACAGAGTCCTATAATTTGAAACGAACCGACCTATCTGAACCCTGACATCCATATATTACAAAATCACAGTCTAAAACTTTCAAAAAACTGAAAGAAGATCCGCCTTTGAATACAGCAATTGTAGTAATGGATTTCAGTGAAAATTATTCTTACACCATTCAAAATGAAATCCTAAGTTATCACTGGAACAGAGGTGGATGCACAATTCATCCAGTTGGACTCTACTTGAAAAAGGATGATGGAGTTTTTATCTCTAACCATTGTTTCATAAGTGATGATTTACAACATGACACTTCTTTTGTGAATTATGTACAAAAAGAAATTTCAGAATGGCTGAAAGAAAATCATCCCAAAATAAACCAAGTTCATTATTTCACTGACGGCTGTGCTGGTCAATACAAAAATAGAAATAGTTTCAAAACCTAACCAACCATCATGAAGACTTTGGAATGAAAGCCGAGCATTCATTCTTTGCAACAAGCCACGGGAAATCAATATGTGATGGCTTGGGAGGAACTGTTGAGAGAATTTTGCGAAAAGCCAACCTTCAACTTTCAGATGAAAATCAAATCAAGACATCAACACAGTTTATGACTTCTGTAAAGTCAACATTGAAAAAGTAAACTTTCAGTTTATTGACAAAAAAAATGCTGAAGCTTTTTTAGAAAACTTTTTTTCAGAAAACTAACAACTGATAACTACTTTCCGGGAAATGTTAGAAAAACTTTTAAAATTTTCTAAAATTGTGCTGGAAATGGAGATACTCAGTTTTAATGAAACTTACATTATTAGAAAGTGTAAATTTAGTTTTTCATTCAAACGTAAGAAATGTCTTTTTAAGGTTCAGCAAAGGGCAGTTACTAATAAATGCTCTAGCATCCGTGCTAGGAAACTACTAAAATCGACACAAAAAATACCGTTCAAGGAATTTCGGAGTTCCCTGTGTAGCTACCCACTTTGATTGGGTAGAATCAAAGAGAACGAAAATTTTCGTTCTAAAGTTTCAATCAAATTTTCATAGTCAAACCATATATTCTCATTAGCTCTCGGTGGTGGATAGCCCCTGGAAGAGTTTTGCAAAATGATTTGAAGGCAAGGCTGTATCTAGGCTGTATCAAGGCTGTATCAAGGCTGTATAAAATCCGCTTAAGAAATTGACACTTGTTATAAACTTCTAATGTCTGCAAAAGGTATTGTTTCAATGATATTTAAGCACGCTCCTAGAGACTTCTGTGGGTTTTCTTTTTTCTGTTTCAGAGACCTAGTACCATTGTTGAACAGTTTCTTTTTCGTTTGTTTTACCGTATACAGTAACACCCTTCTGAAGCCTTAAGCTGATTAGTAGCGGTTTTATACCTCATAATATGGGGGGCAAGCTACCTTAAAAGGTGTGTAAAATATAGAAGAAAATAAATTTAATGTCTGATGTGAGAAACACTGGGGAGGGGGGCTGCCCTCCCCCGCTTAAGCCTAGAACCGCCACTGGATATTATTTTTGATTTTTCGGAAGCTGAAGCTTGTCTTTGGTTTAGTTGAGCTATTTGTGTTTCCTTTTTACTTTTTCTTGATCAGTTACTAGAATTGTCTTACTAGTATATTTGGTCTCTGGGCTACTCTATTTTTTATTTTAATAAGTTAAACATACTCTTTGCCAAAGTAAAGCAAATTAGAAGCAAACTAAATAAAATAGCAAATAAATCATAGTTAAGAAATTAATACTTTAATAAGAAGTATTTAATGCCTTATTAAAATAGTTATATAACATCTATAATTAACAAAATATATTCATATTAGATGTTTTATAGGGTACCGTGCCGTTTTTTTGGGAGATGTGAAGTGCAGTTCTTCGTTGATAATATGCTTTTTGTGCTTTGGGAGTAATCCGACTTTTGTGGAAAGGCCAACATCTTAAAAGCCTTGTCTTTAAAAGATATTCTAGAATGGAAGGTTAAATTCAAAAACAAACAGAGGGGAGGGGACGTGGGGCTTGGACTTCGTGAAATCTTCACATTTAGGGCACTTCTTATTCCAATTATTACAAAACATTTTTATGGCACTTGGTGTTTACCAAGTGACGTATAGCGATCGTAAATTCTTTTGATCTGTCGCTCTCAGATTAAATTAGAAATAGTTGTTTCCCTGACTCGTCCATCTGGGTGGGGGGGGGGGTTGGTAGAGGAGAGACGGTTAATTCGGAAAAATTAGAAAAAATGAGGTTTTTTAAATTACGAGCAAATGATCGGATCTTACTGAAATTTGATATTTAGAAGGATATCGTGTCTCAGAGCTCTTATTTCAAATCTTTACCGGATTCGGTTACATCGGGGGACGGGGGGGGGGAGTTGGAGAGGAAACCTAAAATCTAGAAAAGCGCTTAGAGTGGAGGGATCAGGATGAAACTTGGTGGGAAGCATCAGCACAAGTCCTAGATTCGTGATTGACGTAACGGGAACGGATCTATTCTCTTTGGGGGAGTGGGGGAGGGTTAAATCTGAAAAATTAGAAAAAATATGGTATTTTTAACTTAAGAAGGAGTTATCGGATCTTAATGAAATTTCATATTTTGAAGGACCTCATAACTCAGACCTCTTATTCACAATCCCAATCGGATCCAGTGTCATTTGGGGGAGTTAGGGGGGACTGGAAATCTTGGAAAAGCCTTAAAGATGAGAGATTAGGATGAAACTTGGTGGGAAGAATAAGCACAAATTTTAAGATACATGACTGACATAACCGGACCGGATTCTCTATCTTTGGGGGAGTTAGGGGGGGGGGGTAATTCGGAAAAATTGGAAAAAATGAGGTATTTGTAACTAACAAATAGGTGATCAGATCTTAATGAAATTTGATATTTAGAAGGATCTCGTTCTTCAGAGCTCTTAGTTTAAATCCCGACCAGATCCTTTGACATTGGGTGGAGTTGGAGGGGGAAACCGTTAATCTTGGAAAACGTGAAAATTGACATATCTTTATTTTATAAATGGGTGATCAGATCTTAATGAAACTTGATATATAGAAATATCTTATATCTCATGTGTCATTTTCAATTCGAATTGGATCTTGGGACATAGGGGGTTTGAGGTGGGAAACAGAAATCTTGGAAAACGCTTAGAGTGGAGAGATCTGGACGTAACTTGATGGTAAGAATAAGAACAAGTTCTAAATACGTGATTTACATAATTGGAACGGATCCACTCTATTTGGGGGAGCTGGGGAGGGGTGTTAATTTGGAAAAATTAAAAAAATTGACACTTCTACAGTTTTGTCAGCCGTAAGAACGGGTGACTGGATCTTAATGAAATTTGATATTTAGAAGGAACTCATGTGTAAGAGCTCTTATTTAAATCCCGACCAGATCTGATGATATTGGGGGAAGTTGGAGTGGGGAAACAGGAAATGTTGGAAAACGCTTAGAGTGGAGGGTTAGGGATGAAACTTGGTAGGTAGAATCAGCAAATGTCGTAAATACGTGATTGACGTAACCGAACTGGATATGCTCTCTTTGGAGGAGTTAGGAGGGGGTCCAGTGTTTTGGTGATTTTGGTACTTCCGGACTTACTAGGACTATGGAAATTGGTAGGCGTGTCAGGGACCTGCTCAAATTAACTTGATAAAGTCGTCTTCCGTGATTCGAACATCTGGGGGGCTAAAGGGAGAGGAAAAATTAGAAAAAATGAAATATTTTTAACCTACGAGTGGGTGATCGGATCTTAATGAATTTTGATATTTAGAAGGATCTCGTGTCTTAGAGCTCTTATTTTAAATCCCGACTGGTATTAAGCCTCCGATTTTCCTTTTAAATCAATCTATTTATTCTTAGAATTTTGCTAGAGCTCATGATATATGAGCTCTTGGGCTCTTCCGACCTCGTCACAAGTGCCATATGAGCTCTTAGCTTTTGTTTATTGTTATTCTTGCCCCCCATCCCTTCAAAAAAATGCTTATGTATATGCTGGGTCAATTTTCAACCAACTTTATTCAGAATACAGAGTGCTGCTCTTAGTTGTTTGCCAATTAGCCAAATATTTATAATTATAAAAAAGTTTATTACATTTTTGTGTTTCAGTATAATCATTTTAATACATACCCTGTTTTATTTATTTTTTGTTAATGAGATATTTATGATTTCCAATGAGCAGTTCAGCTAAGATATTTTCTTGCTGCGCAAGGAATGAAAATAATGACGATTTAATAATTTTGTATCAAATAAGAAAAACGAATTTTGCAAATGAAAAATAATAGTATTCAATTATTAGATTAGGTCTTTAGATTTCCGTGACTTTCCGTGAATTTTTCGAAAATTTATAGAGAAGTTAAAAAAAAACAATAAACGATGAGCTATTTAGTTTCGCCTGAAGTTTTGAATTCATAAAATGATACGTTTAATTTCATTAGGATTAGGTAGGAATACGGTTTAACTATGTCATGGCTCTTCGAAAGTTAATTGGGTAGCAGAAAAAAAAGGAAGCAATTCGGTTTACTGTGGGATGCATTAGACTTGATTTTTTAGCTTTTTGCTTCCTAGTCTTGAAGCGGTTCAAACTAGTTTCAACCAAGTGGTTTTACTGTTTGTCACGGCTCCTTTTTTTGGAGGAGGGTAAAACTTCTTCCCTGATTCTTAGGGCTATAGCGTCAGCACTGTTGTAAAGGGGGTCACCGATTTTTTAGACTTAAGACAAGAAGTTTTTTGGGTCTTCTCTATAAAACCAAACTAAAAACACCCTACACATATTTTGACATGTTTTGAGCGTGTTTAGTAGCCAAACCTCTTTGTGTTGATCTTTTGGACAGCTTTACTTTGCAAGGGAAAAATAATTGTTGAACCATAAATGAAAACTTTGAAAAAGGCTGGGCTAAGGGGTCGGAGAGACGTTTTTCTTGAAACTTGTTTCGATAGAAATTATCACCATCAGTAAAAGCTATCTAAATAACTGTTCTCTGGAAAACGTTTGACTATGCTAATTTGTTCTACTTTTTTTCAACTTCTTATTTTGATTAAATAAAGTCCTATAATAGTGAAAATAAAGTATTGGCTTTAGTTTTAGTTTAGCTCATAAGATTTATGGGATAGGTCTTCAAACACAAAAAGTTTATGAACATGCATGCCATATGTATTTTTGCTACCTATTCAATGAAGCAAAATGGATTCTTTTTATCATTTCATCACAAAATATAATTCAAATGAGATAATACAATATAATAAATATTCAAACAAAATGAAATGTGTATCTTATTTTCTCACCTTGTCTCTGTATGGATAACAAACTAATTTTTTCCTGATTTAGCAAGTATATAATAGTGGCTTCAGATTAGAGGTGTATTCAGTGCAGCAGGCAGCCGAAGCTTTGTATGCACCCTGATTTGTGTTATATTTTTAGGATCAATACTCAGAAAAGGCCAAAACATTCCTCTCTGTAGCGGCTGTTTTGGATGATATCAAGTTTGGTAATACATCGGACGAAGAAGTATACGTAGATCATGGTTTTAGTGATGATGCCATTGTCCTCTTCGAAAAGGTAATTTTATCAAAAGCTTGTTAAAGACAAGGCTAAAGTTTAGTTGTTTCTATATTCTTTTTTTCTAATCATTATTTTTCTATGGTTGTTTAAAAAGCAACGAATTTGCCTTATTTTATTATTCTTTTTGATTATTTTGCTGCTCATTTTTATGGTAGGCACATAATACATAAAAGAACACAGGTCTACCCTTCACTACTATCACAACAACTACTACTAACAAGCCATTGTTCCGTTAACCCATCTGAGGTCAATATATCCGCACACCCTTCTCCTTCACTCTGTTCAGAGCGTCACTCTACTCCCTTGCATACAGTTCTCACTTGCTTTAAATCATTCATTGTCACCCTAGTAAAGACTTGATGTTTTTTGTTTGGTTTCCATTGGATGGCTGAAAATCATTTATCAGTAAAGCTTGGCCTAGCCACCTTGTCTTTAGCTTACTATAGCCCTAGACATGAGACGAGCCAAGTTTTTCATAAAGCTTGTTATTTGTCATGCAGTCGCTCAGACAATTTCTCTGAAAAAGATTTAGTATGTCTACTTGGCCTTTTAAATGCACGTTTCAGAATCATTCTGAATAATTGTCATTGCTGTTGCTGCTAATATCTAAATATTGGCTTGGAGACTTATCGTCCTATTCTTGCAAAAAAAACTGTCAGTTCCAAAAAGAAACTGCACCGTAGCTAGCTTATTCTTCATTTTGCATCTTCATTGGATTCACATTCCTTATTTATAATAATATCCATGTAGATGAAGCTGTCCTCTTGGTCAATTCTTTTGGAAACTATTCTCACCTTTTAATTCTTGTTTATTCCCAGTTTCAGCAACTTATCCTTTTTAACACTAACTTTTAAAGTATTCTTGCATCCTGAACCCCCGAGCATGCAAAGAATCCGTTCACTTACGCCCTTGCATCCTGAACACTCAAAAATCCATTCATTCATATCCTTCCATCCTGAACCCCCAAACACTGAAAAATCTATCCATTTGTATCCTTGCATCCGGAACCCCGAAACACCCCAAAATACCCCCCCCCCCAAAAAAAAACAAAAAATTACTAAGCTAGTTTGTATACTCTAAGTTTATGAGAGTTTTGTCTTTGAGTATTGTATGGGGGATTATATAGTTTTTTCTAAAGGGAGAAGATCAAGGGAAGACATTTGAAGCAGAACTTTGTGGGAATTGCTGAGGATCCTTCGGGCCAATCTCAGAAGGAAATTTCCCCCTTGAGTAAGGTGATCTTGTATAGGAAATATACATGCTTATTTCTTCAATGAAGGTTTCAAGCGAAAACTAAGATTTTAAAATGAAAGTTTAAAGACACAAAAGAAATGGTGAATTTGAGATGGCTTATGTGAATGCTTATTGATTTTAAATTAAAATGTTTTTCCTTTTTTTTAACGGTGTGTAGACATCCTAAAGTGAGAGAATAACATAAAACAAGAGGATAAAACTAAATTTGCACACTCAATCTTTATCCAGTCGTTAGTCGTTTAAGTATGTCTTTAATTTGTCTTTTAATGCAAGTTGCAGATTCCACCATACCCCTGTGGCCCATATACATTGGGCGTCTTTGCTCTATAATCACTACAATATCACGCGTCAAATCGGTAATCACATCATTTATCGACTTGGTGCCTCTAACACCAACGACGATACTTTTACTTCGATGGTCCAAAATGATAAAATGAGGCAATGTATAGAGGCGACTGTTAAATGAAACCAGCTTAATGTCTTTATCCTCCAGGTCACACAGGTCTTTAAATTTTTGAAGGCTACAGCAGCAGACATTTTTATCAACCACATATATTGGTAAATCATCTGATTTATGAAAAATCAGAAAAATCATGAAACTGCGTAAAATCATATATTCTTGTCATGGCTTTATGTCAATCTTTAGTTTCCTTTGTTAACAGTTCTTTTGCCTTTTTTATCAATTATTTGTCCTTTTCTAACTCATTCGATTTCAAAACATGTTCTTTATATTGAGTAGATAGTTCTTCATTGGGACAACTCTATGAATTTAAAAATTTATCCCATTTCCCATCTTTGGAGCTCATTGATCTTGTACGCTCCAACTGCATATTTGATAAAGTGCTTTGCACACTCAATTTTTATCCAGTCGTTAGTCCTCTAAGTATGTCTTTAATTAAACGCTCCAACAGCATATTTGATAAAGTGTTTTGCACACTCAATCTTTATCCAGTCGTTAGTCGTTTAAGTATGTCTTTAATTTGTCTTTTAATGCAAGTTGCAGATTCCACCATACCCTTGTGGCCCATATACATTGGGCGTATTTGCTCTATAATCACTACAATATCACGCGTCAAATCGGTAATCACATCATTTATCGACTTGGTGCCTCTAACACCAACGAAGATACTTTTACTTCGATGGTCCAAAATGATAAAATGAGGCAATGTATAGAGGCGACTGTTAAATGAAACCAGCTTAATGTCTTTATCCTCCAGGTCACACAGGTCTTTAAATTTTTGAAGGCTACAGCAGCAGACATTTTTATCAACCACATATATTGGTAAATCATCTGATTTATGAAAAATCAGAAAAATCATGAAACTGCGTAAAATCATATATTCTTGTCATGGCTTTATGTCAATCTTTAGTTTCCTTTGTTAACAGTTCTTTTGCCTTTTTTATCAATTATTTGTCCTTTTCTAACTCATTCGATTTCAAAACATGTTCTTTATATTGAGTAGATAGTTCTTCATTGGGACAACTCTATGAATTTAAAAATTTATCCCATTTCCCATCTTTGGAGCTCATTGATCTTGTACGCTCCAACTGCATATTTGATAAAGTGCTTTGCACACTCAATTTTTATCCAGTCGTTAGTCCTCTAAGTATGTCTTTAATTAAACGCTCTTTAAACGCTCCAACAGCATATTTGATAAAGTGTTTTGCACACTCAATCTTTATCCAGTCGTTAGTCGTTTAAGTATGTCTTTAATTTGTCTTTTAATGCAAGTTGCAGATTCCACCATACCCCTGTGGCCCATATACATTGGGCGTCTTTCCTCTATAATCACTACATTATCACACGTCAAATCGGTAATCATATCATTTATCGACTTGGTGCCTCTAACACCAACGACGATACTTTTACTTCGATGGTCCAAAATGATAAAATGAGGCAATGTATAGAGGCGACTGTTAAATGAAACCAGCTTAATGTCTTTATCCTCCAGGTCATACAGGTCTTTAAATTTTTGAAGGCTAAAGCAGCAGACATTTTTATCAACCACATATATTGGTAAATCCTCTCTTGCACAATTTTTGAGAAGGTTTCGCCTTTGGAGCTCATTTATCTTGTACGCCCCGGATGCAAATTTCAGGAAATGGTTGGCCCATTGAATTTAGCGTACTACTTGTTTTGTATGAAACTGCATAATATCATATATTCTTGTCAGAGCTTTAAGTCAATTTTTAGTTTCCTTTGTTAACAGTTCTTTTGCCTTTTTTATCAATTATTTGTCCTTTTCAAAGTCTCTTTTCTAACTCATTCGATTTCAAAACATGTTCTTTAAATTGAGTTGATAGTTCTTCATTGGGACAACTCTATGAATTTCAATATTTATCCCATTTCCCATCTATGGAGCTCATTGATCTTGTACGCTCCAACAGCATATTTGATAAAGTGCTTTGCACACTCAATCTTTATCCAGTCGTTAGTCGTTTAAGTATATCTTTAATTAAACGCTCCAACAGCATATTTGATAAAGTGCTTTGCACACTCAATCTTTATCCAGTCGTTAGTCGTTTAAGTATGTCTTTAATTTGTCTTTTAATGCGAGTTGCAGATTCCACTATACCCCTGTGGCCCATATACATTGGGTGTCTTTGCTCTATAATCACTACATTATCACACGTCAAATCGGTAATCACATCATTTATCGACTTGGTGCCTCTAGCACCAACGACGATACTTTTACTTCCATGGTACAAAATGATAAAATGAGGCAATGTATGTAGGCGACTGTTAAATGAAACCAGCTTAATGTCTTTATCCTCCAGGTCACACAGGTCTTTAAATTTTTGAAGGCTACAGCAGCCGACATTTTTATCAACCACATATATTGGTAAATCCTCTGATTTTTGAAAAATCAGAAAATCAGAAAAATCATGAAACTGCGTAATATCATATATTCTTGTCAGAGCTTTATGTCAATTGCTCCAACAGCATATTTGATAAAGTGCTTTGCACACTCAATCTTTATCCAGTTGTTAGTCGTTTAAGTTTGTCTTTAATTAAACGCTCCAACAGCATATTTGATAAAGTGCTTTGCACACTCAATCTTTATCCAGTCGTTAGTCGTTTAGGTATGTCTTTTAATGCGAGTTGCAGATTCCACCATACCCCTGTGGCCCATATACATTGGGCGTCTTTGCTCTATAATCACTACATTATCACACGTCAAATCGGTAATCACATCATTTATCGACTTGGTGCCTCTAACACCAACGACGATACTTTTACTTCGATGGTTGTAAATTTACTTCCTAAGTTTGACAAGAGATCCTTTCTCGCTTTTTGTTTAAAATTTGCCATAGAAATTTCCCTTGAATGTCCTTACCATGGTTATTATTACCACAGAAAGTCTTCATACCGCCCAAGGACACCCTTCCCACAAAAATGCCCCTTCCCATAATAAAATTTTGTATATTCTGCGATAAGAAATACTATATGTGAATGATGAGGAAACTGCGTAACTTGAAATTCCCTCTCCCGGGACTATAAGGGATCATATCCTCTCCTAAGATGAAGTTGATGGACCAAATTTTGATCTGTTATTATATGGGTAAAAAGAGGCTTGTAACAGGAGCAAGCCGTGCTACAATCTTTTTGGTTACTCTCAAACATCACAAAATTTGTGATTCCCGATCATGCCAGCCCTCTTCTGATCTTCTAGATTGGGTTTGATGCGATTAAAATATCCCTTTTTCCATTGTGCTTCTCCTATGTCAACAATAACACATGGCTGGTGGTCTTTTTTTTGTCGTATTTTTTTTTCCCAAAAGGAATCTGAAAGGAATCTGATCCATCTACTTCTTGGACCATACGCAGAAACATTTCTCTCCTGGATTCAACTGGATCTTCCTCCTTCTTTATGTGAACTACATATTTTTTATGTGCCTGAAGCAAAGCAATTGACTTATGAACAGTAGGTTAGCTAAATTGAGAATGTGTAGCATCGACTGTTTCAATTGAATGCTACAAGTTTTTGTTAGATCTAAGTTTTATTTAAATACTGGGCATATACAAAATGTATTCTCTTTTTAATTCTCACTATGTGCCGAGAATTCAAACTCAAAAACATAAACATAATTTCTTTGTTTGAACCTATGATTTGTAATCTGACTTTGTAACTGAATATTGAATAAGTATTTATATTTAAGAAACCACTTATAGATGGCAGCTTCTACGAAGCATGAAACCAACTTATTTAATTGAACGAATTTACTGTTGTTAAGATGAAAAGTATCATAATTTTGTACATTTAGTTACCTAATTTTATTGTCCCGTTTTGAAGGTTCATCTTTAACCTTATGAGTCGAAACTAGAATAGAGATTTACACAAAATACAAAGGTGAAAAAACACCGCAGCTTCTTTAACTTATCTTAGGCTGCAGCTAAGCAAAACACATCATTAAAAATATACAACTTATAAAATTTCAGAGAATAGTTTGACACTACAATCCTTCAAAACCTTCAGCCATCATTATGGATTATTTCTTTCTTCATTCATTCTGTCTAGTAATCTTTTAG
This sequence comes from Artemia franciscana, assembly GCF_032884065.1. Taxonomy (NCBI): domain Eukaryota; kingdom Metazoa; phylum Arthropoda; class Branchiopoda; order Anostraca; family Artemiidae; genus Artemia; species Artemia franciscana. The sequence continues at coordinate 1,082,752 of NW_027063379.1, read as the reverse complement.
GATCTTTTTGAATCCCAATTTCCTGAAAATATTGTTATTAATTAATTAATTGCTAAATAGTATAAAAAACTTTGCCAGAATAAAATTTTTTGGCGACTTGGCATCCACAAATCTTGACTAGCGGTTTAATATTCTTCTGATTCTATATTTGGGCTAACATTTAGTGTTTTTTCTGCTGCTTACATGAAAACTATTTAAATAATAAAGTTCATTTGAGCTTCCATCATAAGTTTATGACTTTCTGATTGGATACTGTGGATCTTCCCTTTGACCGCTTATACTTTGAAGGTGATAGAAGATCAAATGACAGTGCACTTCCCAAATAGGATATCCCATTAGCCTAGTCTTGGTCATATTTGACAACAAAAAGCCCGCAGCTTGACAAATCTACTTGTGGATCAATTCCACACGAACAAAGTTCAAGTTCTGTGTAGTGTTTATCAACCCCATACATGAGATATTTTAGATTGGAAAGAACTTGCCTCCCTTGTGTACGGTTTAATGGCTTCAAACTATCAATAAGATTGAAAGTTATCCTGGAGAAATCACATATTTCCGAAATGAAATGGTTCTTTCGCTCCCTATCTGATATATCACGCATATTGACACACAATGGAACAAACAGAACACTGCAATCATGTGAAACATCACTAAATCTCTCTCTGGGCGTTTCTAGGTACGACTTTAAAGCATCAATATTTGTCTAATTGAAGGTACAATAATTATCGATAGTTCTTGCTGACACACAGCTAGAAGTAACAAGATTCACGAGGTAGGACACCATTTCAGTTTTTAAGCCAAGTCTTAAAAACTCAAGACAAGTTTTAAGCCAAGCCTCAGCAGTGATTCAAGTTCTTCAAAGAAAAACGTAAACACGCCTGTGTCCTTAAGGGAAAATTAGTAGTTTTCCACCAAACTAGTTTCGCTGCTTTTTCTACGACAGCAGAATTGGTAGATTCGACCACTATTCCAAAAAGCCTTTTTAAAAGCTTGATCACTAAAAGCGTCACACAAATCATTTATGGGACCTGTAAACGCATAACCATGACAAATTGATGTAAGAATTGTACATGTAAGAAGATACACTTGATTTTCGTTGCAAAATGCAACATGTCCCTTTTTCCATTGTGCTTCTTTTATGTCAACTATACCACTTGGCTGGTGGTCTTTTTTTTGTTGTTTTTTTTTTCGCAAAAGGAATCTGATCCATCTTCTTCTTGGACCATACGCAGAAACATTTCTCTCCTGGATTCAACTGGATCTTCCTCCTTATTTATATGAACTATATATTTTTTATGTGCCTTCTCAAGGAGTCTGTAATCTCCTATTCCCTTGTATCCACGAGATACGTGTGTATAATATTCATCGTCTAAACAAAGGAGGCCCAAGATACATCTGTCCATTTGTACGTCTCGTTGTTGTTGTATAACTTTTTTTTTTATCACAGCGTTGAATGACTCTGCGGTATTGTTGGTTATCCTGGAAACTGGATTAAAATCTGGGAAACGATGAAGGCACAGTCATACTTCAACATATCAGATTCCAAATTAACTTGAAAATAGTTAAGTGCAGGGATGGACCATTTCACGAGCCTTTCAGTTCTTATCTGGTTGTACTTATCTTTGTTTTTTGATCTTAGCAACTGAAGAATATTGTCTTGAGCTACCTTGATGTCTTCTTTAGGTGTTCCCATTTTTTGAAGTGCATGTTTAGCATTGATCCAGTATTGTAGCCAGCAATGAGCAGCCTGAATAAGAGGAAATATTTTATTTCTCGCAACCTCTATACCGTTTTCTCTATCACTCACAAAAGCATTTCGGGGTGAATTTATGCTTGTTCTTTCTTTATAAGAACTATAAACAGCTCTTCGTGCGAATAAGCTGATCTATTTGTGGGAAGTAAACATGCAATTGGAATGGTAGGTGTTGTCCTTTATGGTCGAAGTCAGTATGTCGAAATGTCAGTGCTTTAACCCAGTAATTTCCAATGTTATATTTTGTATCATAGTAGAACACTATCGGGATACCATGTTTTACGAAATATATAGCTTCTTAGATTGCAAACTCTTATATACAGGTGACAGCTGCTTTTCCTTGCCCAAAAAACTTTTCTGTCACAACTACATCAGTTTCTATCATAAGATATCGAATCATGTTACATGTGTCTTTGAATATCTTGCTTTTACTGACGAAAGAAAAGGTGTCCTTTGCCTGCCTCTGACTTCTTGGAACATTTGTCTTCAGCTCATTCACTCTCTTACTAAACTCCCTATGAAAATGTTCTCGGGGCGTCATCATTGTGGTCATTGCTATGTTTTTTTGCTATTTTTTTTTTTACAGATTTCTCAGAAGGCACAAAAGGGTGGGTTTTTACTCCTTCTTTTTATGGTTTCCATGGGGGTCTCAAATTGATTTTCCGTCTCAAGTACCAACATCATAAATAACCGTTTATAGGCAGTGCTCAAGTGGGCAGTTGAATACACATGGCTCATATCGAAAGATATATCTCTTGAAATCGACCGTCTTGCCTTCAATCAGCCGTTGATTAACCCTCTTTCTGAAGTTTGGATGAACAGAGGGTACGCAAAGGAATCTGATCCATCTACTTCTTGGACCATACGCGGAAACATTTCTCTCCTGGATTCAACTGGATCTTCCTCCTTCTATATATGAACTATATATTTTTTATGTGCCTTCTCAAGGAGTCTATAATCTCCTATTCCCTTGTATCCACGAGATACGTGTGTATAATATTCATCGTCTAAACAAAGGAGGCCCAAGATGCATCTGTCCATTGGTACGTCTCGCTGTTGTTGTATATCTTTTTTTATCACAGCGTTGAATGACTCTGCGGTATTGTTGGCTATCCTGGAAACTGGATTAAAATCTGGGATCTGGGAAACAATGAAGGCACAGTCATACTTCAACTTGTCAGATTCGAAATTAACTTGAAAATAGTTAAGTGCAGGGATGGACCATTTCAAGAGCCTTTCAGTTTTATCTGGTTGTACTTATCTTTGTTTTTTGATCTTAGAAACTGGAGAATATCATCTTGAGCTACCTTGATGTCTTCTTTAGGTGCACCCATTTTTTTGAAGTGCATGTTTAGCATTGATCCAGTAGTGTATCCAGCAATGAGCAGCTTGAATAAGAGGAAATATTTTATTTCTCGCAACCTCTATACCGTTTTCTCTATCACTCACAAAAGCATTTCGGGGTGAATTGATGCATGGTGCTTTCATCATAAGAACTATAAACAGCTCTTCGTACGAATCAGCTGATCCATCTGTGTGAAGTAAAATTGCAATTGGAATGAAAGTGGTTGTTCCTTTATGGTCGAAGTCAGGATGTCGGAATATCGGTGCTTTAATCCAGTAATTTCCAATGTTATTTTTTGTATCATAGTAGAACACTATCGGGATACCGTGTTTTACGTAATATATAACTTCTTAGATTGCAAACTCTTATATACAGGTGACAGCTGCTTTTCCTTGCCCAAAAAACTTTTCTGTCACAACACAATCAGTTTCTATCATAAGGTATCGAATCATGTTACATGTGTCTTTGAATATCATGCATTTTCTGGCCAAAGAAAAGGTGTTCTTTACCTGCCTCTGACTTCTTGGAACATTTGTCTGCAGCTCATTCACTGTCTTACTTAACTCCTTATGAAAATGTTCTCGGGGCATCATCATTGTGGTCTTTGCTATTTTTTTGCTATAATTAATACATATTTCTCAGAAGTCACAAAAGGGTTGGTTTTTACTCCTTCGTTTTATGGTTTCCATGGGGGTCACAAATTGATTTTCTGTCTCAAGTACCAACATCATAAATAATCGTATATAGACAATGCTCAAGTGGACAGTTGAATACACATTGCTCATATCGAAAGATATATCTCTTCAAATCAAACGTCTTGCGTTCAATCAGCCGTTGATTAACTCTCTTTCTGAAGTTTGGATGAACAGAGGGTACAGTTGCCGAGCGTCCCCCACTACTACTTCTATAACGGTAACCATCGGCCTTGTAGTCTTGTATGCATTCAATACTATCTAAATATACTAAAAAAAGTACTACCTGCAGCATTTAGGATGAAATAGTGTTTTTGCACAGTTTAAACCTTGATATAGAGGTTTCGTGAGCGGTCTTCAAGATTATGGCAGCCGCAGTAGATTTAAGTGCCGATTTCTTGGTTTCGTAAACATGTAGATACACTGGATTACAAAGTGATGCACCACGTATTTTCTGAATAACACTTGATCGATCCTTTTGAAAATTTTGCACTTTTTTGGACAAACTGCTATATTTCTTGGTTCCGTTAATATGTGGGTGCACTGGATTACGAAGTGATGTGCCATGTTTTACCTGAATAACACTTGGTCGATCCTTTTGAAAATCTCCTTCTTTTTTGGACAAAAAAGAAACATTCAAAAAAGACTTATTAAGAGCTGATTTATTTTTTTCAGACTGTGTACTATACATCTGTGCTTCGTAAGAGTCCAGGTCTTTGTCTTTACATAATTCATTGGCTGTGTATACCGTTTTGTTAACGTTACTTCTTTGTTGTGGGGTTATTTTATCGTCGTTTTCATTATAGACGTCATTAACCTGGAACTCCAGCTCAAAATATTCCAGCATACTCTCTTGAAGGTCAATCTTTTCCATATCCTTGCACTCCTTAATTTCCATGCACTCTTTGAACTTCATGCCCAGCTTATCATTTTCAAAATTCCCTTCGATATCAATCTTTTCTAACACCTTAGATTCAAAGTGCGTTTTGAAACCATCCTCGTTGATTTCATCTCCCTGTTGTTCACCTTCTTCCGTGGATTTGCAAATAGTGCTTACCATTTCATAGTCATATTCTGTTGAATACTCCTTGTTGCTTCTTTGAACCTTGAGTTTTTCTTGTATTTGTTAATGAACTATTTGCCACGAGAGCATCTTTTCCTCGTGTTTTTACCCATCATCAAACAGAACTTATAAGTTAAACTAAAAAGAAAGATATTTGAATATGTAGAAAACTATATCCACAATTCTTTTAAAGGGGATCCAAAGTTAAATGAGTAAACCATTACTGGAAATTAATTGGATTTCAAATCCCCCTAAAAAACGGGGAGAAGTGGAGGGGGAGGTCTGTGGGAAGTGGAGATATCCGAATCGTCTATCCCCAGCAGTTTAAGGACAGATGTCCAGCCGGTACCGCTACGGCCCTTCGTGTTTGTTATTGCTCTCTTCTGCACAAGTTTCTCCAAATGAAGAAGATGAACGACTCGGTTTACGAAATTTGTGTTTTTTTGGAAAAAAACAAATACTTTGTAATATGAGACTGGCAACACTTTTGATTGTGTTTTGGAAATTTTTTGTTTGAAAAATGTGATATAGGATGTTTGGTTGGGCTCTTTCGTAGTTTAACTTGTCTTTGTCAGCTTTGTTTGTGTCTGAAAGATTATTTTGGAAGACGCTGTTTTGTTCCGATTTATCCTGGTTTATCTTGTCAGTGTCAGCTTAGTTGGTATTTTTAAGTGTTCTTTGAAAGTTTTTCGATTATAAAGAATGATTTAGGTAGTTCAGTTGCGCTCTTTAGTAGTTTAGTTTGTCTTTGTCAGCTTTGTTGTTTTTTCAAAGAGATAGAATATCGGAAGAAGTTGTTTAGTTCTGTTGTTGTTTCTTGTTAGCTCAGATCTTGTTGTCTAGTCTAGAGTGTAGTTCTCATTAGACACAGCAGAGTTGACAGAAGTTCCTGCTAGATTTTGCTTCGCACTCACTACAGCCAACTGCTCTACAGTTTTTATATATGAGCTGCATGTTCTCCGGTATCTGTTTTCGACAGTTATAAAGACTGACCAATCGTTCTTTGTTAAAAGAGATTCAAGTACCTGGACAGCCAATTCCTTTCTATATTTATTCATTAGTTCGACAGTTTTCAAATTTGCCATTTCAGTATCATCGTTATATAAGTCTATGACTTTCTGATTGAATACTGTGGATCTTCCCTTTGACCGCTTATACTTTGAAGTTGATGGAAGATCAAATGACAGTGCACTTCCCAAATAGGATATCCCATTTGCGTAGTCTTGGGCATGTTTGACAACAAAAAGCCCGCAGCTTGACGAATCTAGTTGTGGAGCAATTCCACACGAACAAAGTTCAAGTTCTGTGTAGTGTTTATCAACCCCATCCATGAGATATTTTAGGTTGGAAAGAACTTGCCTCCCTTGAGCACGGTTTAATGGCTTCAAACTATCAAGAAGATTGAAAGTTCTCCTGGAGAAATCTCATATTCCCAAACTGAAATGATTCTTGTGTTTCCTACCTCATATATCACGCATATTGACACACAATGAAACAAACAGAACACTGCAATCATGTGAAAAATCACTAAATCCTTCTCTGGGCGTTTCTGGGTACGACTTTAAAGCATCAATATTTGTCAAATTGAAAGTAAGATAATTATCGATTGTTCTTCCTGACACACAGCTAGAAGTAACAAGATTCACGAGGTAGGACACCTTTTCAGTTTTTAAGCCAAGTCTTAAAAACTTAAGACGTGTTATAAGCCAAGCCTCAGCAGTGATTCAAGGTCTTTAAAGAAAAACGTAAACACGTCTGTGTCCTTAAGAGAAAATTAGTAGTTTTCCACCAAACTAGTTTCGCTGCTTTTTCTACGACAGCAGAATTGATAGATTGGACCACTATTCCAAAAAGCCTTTTTAAAAGCTTGATCACTAAAAGCGTCGCATAAATCTTCTATGGGACCTGTAATCGCATCACCATGACAAATTGATTTAAGAATTGTACATGTAAGAAGATATATTTGATTTTTGTTGCGAAATGCAACATGTCCCTTTTTCCATTGTGCTTCTCCTATGTCAACTATACCACTTGTCTGGTGGTCTTTTTTTTTTTGTATTTTTTTTTCGCAAAAGGAATCTGATCCATCTACTTCTTGGACCATACGCGGAAACATTTCTCTCCTGGATTCAACTGGATCTTCCTCCTTATTTATATGAACTATATATTTTTTATGTGCCTTCTCAAGGAGTCTGTAATCTCATATTCCCTTGTATCCACGAGATACGTGTGTATAATATTCATCGTCTAAACAAAGGAGGCCCAAGATACATCTGTCCATTTGTACGTCTCGTTGTTGTTGTATAACTTTTTTTTATCACAGCGTTGAATGACTCTGCGGTATTGTTGGTTATCCTTGAAACTGGATTAAAATCTGGGAAACGATGAAGGCACAGTCATACTTCAACATATCAGATTCCAAATTAACTTGAAAATAGTTAAGTGCAGGGATGGACCATTTCACGAGCCTTTCAGTTCTTATCTGGTTGTACTTATCTTTGTTTTTTGATCTTAGCAACTGAAGAATATTGTCTTGAGCTACCTTGATGTCTTCTTTAGGTGTTCCCATTTTTTGAAGTGCATGTTTAGCATTGATCCAGTATTGTAGCCAGCAATGAGCAGCCTGAATAAGAGGAAATATTTTATTTCTCGCAACCTCTATACCGTTTTCTCTATCACTCACAAAAGCATTTCGGGGTGAATTTATGCTTGTTCTTTCTTTATAAGAACTATAAACAGCTCTTCGTGCGAATCAGCTGATCTATCTGTGGGAAGTAAACATGCAATTGGAATGGTAGGTGTTGTCCTTTATGGTCGAAGTCAGTATGTCGAAATGTCAGTGCTTTAACCCAGTAATTTCCAATGTTATATTTTGTATCATAGTAGAACACTATCGGGATACCATGTTTTACGAAATATATAGCTTCTTAGATTGCAAACTCTTATATACAGGTGACAGCTGCTTTTCCTTGCCCAAAAAACTTTTCTGTCACAACTACATCAGTTTCTATCATAAGATATCGAATCATGTTACATGTGTCTTTGAATATCTTGCTTTTACTGACGAAAGAAAAGGTGTCCTTTGCCTGCCTCTGACTTCTTGGAACATTTGTCTTCAGCTCATTCACTCTCTTACTAAACTCCCTATGAAAATGTTCTCGGGGCGTCATCATTGTGGTCATTGCTATGTTTTTTTGCTATTTTTTTTTTACAGATTTCTCAGAAGGCACAAAAGGGTGGGTTTTTACTCCTTCTTTTTATGGTTTCCATGGGGGTCTCAAATTGATTTTCCGTCTCAAGTACCAACATCATAAATAACCGTTTATAGGCAGTGCTCAAGTGGGCAGTTGAATACACATGGCTCATATCGAAAGATATATCTCTTGAAATCGACCGTCTTGCCTTCAATCAGCCGTTGATTAACCCTCTTTCTGAAGTTTGGATGAACAGAGGGTACCGTTACCGAGTGTCCCCCACTACTACTGCTATAACGGTAACCATCGGCCGTGTAGTCTTGTATGTGTTCAATACTATCTGAATATACTAAAAAAAACTACCTACAGCAGGATAGGACGAAATAGTGTTTTTGCACAGTTTAAACCTTGATATAGAGGTTTCGTGAGCGGTCTTCAAGATTATGGCAGCCTCAGTAGATTTAAGTGCCGGTTTCTTGGTTTCGTAAACATGTAGATCCACTGGATTACAAAGTGATGCGCCACGTATTTCCTGAATAACACTTGATCGATCTTTTTGAAAATTTTTTACTTTTTTGGACAAACTGCTATATTTCTTGGTTTCGTTAATATGTGGGTCCACTGGATTACGAAGTGATGTGCCATAATTTACCTGAATAACACTTGGTTGATCCTTTTGAAAATCTTCTTCTTTTTTTGGACAAAAAAGAAACATTCAAAAAAGACTTATAAGAGCCGATTTATTTATTTCAGACTGTGTACTATACATCTGTGCTTCGTAAGAGTCCAGGTCTTTACATAATTCATTGGCTTGTACACCGTTTTGTTAACGTTACTTCTTTTTTGTGGGGTTATTTTATCTTCGTTTTCATTATAGACGTCATTAACCTGGAACTCCAGCTCAAAATATTCCAGCGTACTCTCTTGGAGGTCAATCTTTTCCATATCCTTGCACTCCTTAATTTCCATGCACTCTTTGAACTTCATGCCCTGCTTATCATTTTCAAAATTCCCTTCGATATCAATCTTTTCTAACACCTTAGATTCAAAGTGCGTTTGGAAGTCATCCTCGTTGATTTCATCTTCCTGTTGTTCACCTTTTTCCGTGGATTTGCAAATAGTGCTTACCATTTCATACTCATATTCTCTTGAATACTCCTGGTTACTTCTTTGAACCTTGAGTTTTTCTTGTATTTCTTTGTATTTGTTAATGAACTATTTGCCATGAGAGCATCTTTTCCTCGTTTTTTTTTTTACCTATTATCAAAAGAGAACTTATAAGTGAAACTAAAAAGAAAGATATTTGAATATGTAGAAAACTATATCCACAATTCTTTTAAAGGTGATCCAAAGTTAAATGAGTATACCATTACTGGAAATTAGTTGGATGTCAAGTCCTCCTAATAAAGGGGGCCAAAACTGCTTCTCTTTCAATGGCTTATTTAAAGTCTTCTTACATATATCTCACAGCTTAACAATAGGACCTAATCTCTTTGTAAATTTGAACTAGTAAAACAATCGTCAAGTGTTATAAGGCACCTGAAAGCTCACGTATGATTCGTGCAAAAATTGTTCGAAAAAGATGTTGAGTTATTCTACTTCAAATTATTTTTCGAAATAATGCTGTATTATGTACGAAGCAGCATTGTTTGTTCACGTCAAGTTTGGAAAAATAATTAGAAGTTGCATCGAAGTTGAAGTTGAAATAATTTCTGCATTCCAAGTTTTATAAATCTTGGACTAAGAACTTAAGCAAGAATTTTCCTCAAATGTTGAAATATCTATTTGAGCCGCTGTAAGAGAACAAGACAACCTTGTCTATTTGAGACTCAGCTCTTTCAATCTAACATTGTTTTGAGTTAGAAATACCTCTGGTGTAAAACCACGTTGTTGCAGATCTAAATTCGACAGGCCCCTGATGACTCTGCGTATCAGGAAAAAAGACAACCTTGTCTATTTGAGACTCAGCTCTTTCAGTCTAACATTGTTTTGATTTAGAAATACCTCTGGTGTAAAACCACGTTGTTGCAGATCTAAATTCGACAGGCCCCTGACGACTCTGCGTATCAGGAAAGTTTCGCTGCTTTTTCTACGACAGCAGAATTGGTAGATTGGACCACTATTCCAAAAAGCCTTTTTAAAAGCTTGATCACTAAAAGCGTCACATAAATCTTTTATGGGACCTGTAATCGGATAACCATGACAAATTAATTTAAGAATTGTACATGTAAGAAGATACATTTGAATTTTGTTGCGAAATGCAACATGTCCCTTTTTCCATTGTGCTTCTCCTATGTCAACTATACCACTTGTCTGGTGGTCTTTTTTTTTGTTGTATTTTTTTTCGCAAAAGGAATCTGATCCATCTACTTCTTGGACCATACGCGGAAACATTTCTCTCCTGGATTCAACTGGATCTTCCTCCTTCTTTATATGAACTATATATTTTTTATGTGCCTTCTCAAGGAGTCTGTAATCTCCTATTCCCTTGTATCCACGAGATACGTGGGTATAATATTCATCGTCTAAACAAAGGAGGCCCAAGATACATCTGTCCATTTGTACGTCTCGTTGTTTTTTTTACTAACGCTTCATTTTCCTTTAAAAAAGAGAGAGTGACTCACATCAAATTTTTCGAATAAACACTCGATTTTCTGAAGAACGTGGGTAATAACGGTTTTCATCCAAACTCAGATTCTTAGTTTTAAAAATTTTATCAATTCTTTTAAATCCAGGATAAACGTTTATTCTTTTCCTGGAATACATAAGTCATGACACTCAGTGATGTAATTTGTTTGGCGGACTGAAAAATTCAGTTATAGAATAAAACAAGCGTCAAATATTTATTAAAATTACTCCGATGTTTTATTATCTCAAAATATTTTTGAGTTGCAAATTAATAAATCAGCTAAATTCTAAGAATAAAGATTTGATTTTTTTTCCCAGTATTTTAATTTACTGAAAATTACACAAATATTCCCCAAGAAACTTCCCGGAAAGCTTGTAAATTTCACCTTAATTTCATCAAATCCAAATTAATTTCAAATAAACCGCTATGGTAGAAAGTCTATTAAAGGAAAATTAGCTCTTATGGAGCGTTGTAGTAGTTTACGAGCTACTAGTTTGGAAGCCGGGTAAATTATTTTATATATATATATATATATATATATATATATATATATATATATATATATATATATATATATATATATATATATATATATATATATATATATATATATATATATATATATATATATATATATATATATATATATATATATATATATATATATATATATATATATATATATACATATATATATATATATATATATATATATATATATATATATATATATATATGTGTGTGTGTGTGTGTGTGTGTATATATTCATAAGGTCATATTAAAAGTACATGTATAAGCGAAATTTGTTGTTCCGTCTGTGGAGAAAACGGTCACGGAGCTCTAAAACAGCCCCCTGCCAGGAACCGAAAAAATTTTCTCCTTGCAAATCAGACAACCATCCCTGTTAAAGTTACAAATGCCCTATTGCACAGGCTCTGCTGAAAAGTAAATCTAGCTCAAAATAAGATTCAGATGCCGAATTTTGTCATTGAATATTAATGGAGAAGATACCAATCGAATCTCAAATCTTTCGCTGTTTTTGTAGTCCCATGACCTAGTTCTAATTCAGGAGCATTTCCTGTTGGAAGACTGCCAAAGCCTGTTACCACTATACCCTAATTTTCATCTCCCCTTTCGTATTGGATTTGTGAGACAGCGAGGCAGATCATCTGACGGTTTCGTCATCGCATCCCGATACCCTTGCAAGCTATTGGTAAAGACTTGATTACTTTATTACCGCTAAGCTAGAAAATCATGTAGTAACGTTTGTCTGCCAAGAAATTATAACAACGAACAGTCTGATTCTCTATTTGCGTCTGCCTGGAAGCTTTTAGGCCGGTTTCTTAAAGAAGCTGTTTCTAAATCTGTTATCATCAGTGGAGATTTTAATGCAGATATAACAAACACAATGTCTCCCCTATCACAAATCTTTTGGGCTTTGTCCCTCCCAACTATTGTGTATGGCCTAATAATTTCAATATATTCACATATTGGGCTGATTTCCTCAGCTTCTAAATTAGACCATGTTGTTGCTTCATTTGGCAGTCAAAAGGTGTAAGATTTAAACGGATTCTACTCTGACCCCCTTCCTATCTCTACTTGCTTTTACTCATCCCCATCTAATGCTCAAAATACAGAATCAAATCGGTGTTTTCCACTGAGGTTGGAAAAATGGATCAAGTGAGTCTTTCAGTAGAGTCTGTGACGAGAGGCTTACTAAAATCAAAGAGTTTTTCAACTTTCAAGGTATGTTAAGGGGATGTTGAAGAGGGATTGGAATGTAAGCAGCTCCCCCCCCCCTTTTTCTTGCCGTTTTAGGTGCTCCCTCTCCTTTACAATTATCAGATCTTTTTTAATTTCAATGTGCTTAAATTGGTCCAAATATGTACTAGCTATGCATCAAGGGATACCATACCCCCTCAACTCTTAGGAAAAGAATGTAAATTTTGCAATTTGCCGAGTGCTTACACACAGGATTTATTATTAACAAAAGGAGAAATGTTTGTTCTGGGTTTATCCGAAAGGCTCGTGAGAATTAAGGTTAAGATAGTCAAACGATGAAATAACTTCACTCTTACGTATTAAGAAAGAGTTATTATATTTTGTAAGGCCTATTGGGGTGACCAAACCCCTCACATTTTTGGAAAAAGATTCCGATGTCAATCAACTAATTCATGGTTTGTTCGGAACGGTTGAGAGTAATTAGTTTAAACAATTTCAAGTTTATTGAGCGATATATCAAAGTGAATCAAAAGATACTACGTGCACCCAGCTTTGCTATTTTGGTAATGGAATAGGGTTTTGGGATAATTGTTGAATGATAGTTGGTACTTTATTCAACAGGACTAGTGTTATTGAGGTGTTCTGTCTTCGTTGATAGCTGTTGCGTGGAATCAGATGTGTGATTCAGGCATCAGAATTTGGAATCAGATTTTTCAGGCATTCTTCGATGGTTGATAAATCATGACAATAGATGTAACTCGTTCCTTGACTTTTGACCATAGTGTATCGTTGATCAGTGCCACAGTATGCCAGTTTCTATAATAAAAATTTCTTGGCAGAATCACATTCTTAATACGCCAAAAGACACATAACTATATTTAACATTATCATAACAAAAATGTATATAGCACACAATCATTAATGGGTAATATCTTAAGGATTATTATTTCTCCACTAACTACATATCACAGCTGTGAATAAAAGAGCACTGTCCTAAAAAGATGGCTAAACACGTGGTAAATGTTAAAGGTCTTAATTTTACATATTATATTTTCTGCCAAATGCTTTATATTTCTGATGCATGATTGTGTCGAAAAGAAACACAATTTATTGTGTCATAACCTTTCAACTAACATACATCAGCAATATTCTTTTCATTAGGGACATGATATTAGGATATACAGAAGGTGACCTCTTAGTTTTTTTATATTTCTATAAAAATTGATAAGTACTTGGTAATTGTTAGAGGTTTTAATTTTACATATACTATTTTCTGCCAAATGTTTTATATTTCTGATGTATGATCCTGTCCAAAAAGGAACACCATTTATTATGTCATAGCTTCTCAACCAATATATAATTTTATCTAAAGTTTTTATTTATCCTAAATATAATTTGATCTTAAGCATTTAAGATAAAAAAATAAAGGAAAATTAATCATTTAAACAGAACAAACATCGAATATGATTTTAAATTATATAATTATTGATATGAGAAATGTTTCCCCTTTTCTCGGGAGTGTTCATCCCGCAAGTGGCGGGAGAAATTTTTTTTCTTCCACTCCGTTTATTATAAATTAGCAAAACTGTTGCTTAATTTACGAACATGAACAAATAATGTGTCGATTTCGTGTCAGTTTGGCTTTGGTGACCTAATTACAGCTCTCATTAGGCATCAGACGGAATTTTCCAAGTCAGTTGAGTCAAGTAGCCTCGACATTGAGATGTGTCCTGAAGTGTCTGTGTTTATATATGTAGTGCCTAAGTTTTTGTTCTTTCCTTTTTATTTATTTACTCCATTTGTGGTGTAGTACCGATTTTTGAATGGGTAATAAAATTATCTATCTGTTTTAAATTTGTCAGAATTAGTTGAATGGAATTAACGCCCATAAACTCGTGTCATTTTAAAGTTATATCTATAAACGGCTAAAATCTTTTGCTTTGGTCTCTATTGAGCAATAAACATATACTGCTCATATTAGAAATAACGTTCAAGAGCAATAGAAGAATCGATAGAATGTCTCAACAAGTCACTGGCAATCATCAAAGTACAAGTTTTTTCATAGGTACTCATTTAATAGACTCTCCTCTTCTTCTAAAGATTATGACAAGTTCATGCCATTTTGACGATTGTTTTACTTTCAGTCGTCTTTGAAAATAATTTGAGGGTCTTACAATGACTGAGAGTTCAGCAAAATTTTAGTATCATCAGCTTCTTCTTGAGGATAAAAATCACTTTGAATAAAAAACTGGAATTTTTAGCCATATCATTAATATAAATATTGTTCTAAGCTCACTGCAAAGAACTTAATAGGTAACTTTAAAGGTGGGCAGCTGCGACTGAAGAGGCGAAAAGGAATTGTCAAACTCCGCTCAAGTGAAACATAGCTGGCGAATCTATAAATTAAGATAATGGGGCATTTGTAGCAGAAAACAATAAAATCATCATGAGCAAGTCTAATGACATGAGCACCTCTTATTGGTTCTTCTTGGACCGTATGCAGGCAGTAAAGAACAAAAATGCAATTAGAACTAAGGACCATGATGGTGAGACGTCCCACAATATAGGTGGTAAACGGCGGAAGGCAATATATGCCGGGTCGGTAAACTCTGGCTCCTCTTGCTCAGGTTTGGCTAAACAACAGAATAGCATAACCCAAATTATGAAGAAAATAGACAATATATGCAAACTACAAATAAACTCTGGGACGAAACGGCGTCCTTTTCTTGATCTTGGGTTTCTTACACGTAGCCAAACAATAAAAAGAGAAGTCCGTAAAACAGAAATAGGACACCGACAAAGCCATAACAGTTTTGCTAACAATCATCAGACATTGCATAGTGATACTGGATGGAAATAGCCAGTTCACTCAAGAAGGAAGTAGCCGATAAAATCCACCAATGGCGGATTTTCTTCTGGATCTCTAATCCTTCCTTGTTGAACCAAACGAATAGTATTGCTACTAAAATAATTTGTACGAGTACAACCAATCAATCAAAATAATGTTAGAACAACCAATCAATTTTGTTATAATGTTTCGTTTTAAAACAAGCTAGGTGTTTAGTTAAAAAAAAGGATGTCCCCTGACAGTGGTAAAAAGGAAAGTGGAAGAGCTGATGCTGGGTAACAAGAAGATTGATCAAGTGAATAGCTTCATTTACCTTAGTAGCATTGTTACTATAGATGGCAGATAATTCGTAAACAAAACTAAGGAAGTATTCGTATTAAACACGTCAGCTTTGAGAAAATCAGCTAAATATTAAGGGTTGGGAACAAAACTAAGCAAATGAACAAGCTTGCAGAAGAGGGGATGCTGGGCTAGGGGAGGGGTGATGCTTCCCTGTTTTTGTGTCTTTTGAAATATGAAGATTTCTGCTATGTTGATATTTTTAGTGTTATACACGCAGTAAAACCTTTTTATTTAACCACTTTCTCTTAATAAATGGATGCAAGCCAAAGAAACTGCATTTGCTAAAGTCAAATTACGCATCAGAAGCCAATTTCCAAAAATTTCAACTTCTAGTTCATCCATACTGTATGCTGTTTGTATAGAATATTAAGCAGTGATACACCCTCTATATATTTTCAAGTATATCCCTTCACTTCAAAGAGAAAGTAACAGCTTTGATTTCCTTTTCCGTCATTGTGATAACTCCATCATGGGGATTAAATGTGTTACCTGTAACTTCAAATTCATGAAATTTAGGAGCAACCTCTCTATTTCTTTTATTATTTTTTTGGCTTGCACGAATATATATTCTGTTTGTTGTCTAAAGCGAGAATATATGTTGAGTATTTCCCATTTTACGAAATCCGCTTCAGTTACTCGTATTTTGGATGGTTTGCATTTTGGTTGTCCGCCATGTAAGGTATTGAGCTCTACTTTGTGATCCTTGCGCTATGCATTATTTTTCATTGAGGCAAAGTTGAACCTGCATTACTTAAAAATCGCTCAGAGATTAAAAACAATATTTTATACTGAAAGCAAGGAGCGATATTAAACCTTCAAACGAACAGAAATCCTTCCCTTATGAAACAGACTTTCCCTGCCTCAGCTCCTAGCTTTTTACGCAACTATTTTTATTATTTTACAAATTAGAGTTGGGACGAAGAGTCAAACTTTACCATAAAGAACAAGGCGGTGAGAATGGGACAGCCCCTTTTATATACACAATAATTTCTCTTCGTTTTAAGCTTTAATGTCGCTCTGTACTTTCAGTTAAATAAACTTGTTTTTGAACGTTCTGCTTGTCTTAAAGCCATCATTTGTTGTATACAATGGTAAGGCTAGATTTGGTATGCTATGTAACTTTATATCAATTGATGACTGAATTTTGTAATCCATAAGATTCGACGAAAATTTTACTTTTGACATTACTTACTTTCTTACGACGATATATGAATTGGCACGGCCAAACCGTACCAAATAAAATTTAAGGGATTTTATCCCAAAAAATCAATCCCTCAGAGATAGTCTAAAATTAAGCCTCCTTCATCAGAAGCATAAGCATAATATCAGCTTATAAGTAAGTCCTCGCAAAAGACGGCAAATTACTAAAAGCGAGAAGACTAGCACTTAAATTAGTTTTTTATTTGAAGTACTTACCTTGTGAGCGTAGTTAAAGTGTTTCGAGCATACCCTCTCCGCAATTCAGAAGGGACAGTTTAGATTTAGTTACTTCTTTTGAGTTTGTGAAGATGCTGATAATTTATCTTGTAGTAATTTCAGTTAGTTCAGCTGTTCTTCACTCAGAAATAATTAAGATTAAACAAAGAAAGGGTTTCAAGAAAGATTGGTAAGGATTCTTTAGTAAATATGTCTAATAAACCACGGAACATACTGCCCTACCATTTTGTTTGAACAAATAATATTATAGCTTCTAAAACAGCTTTGGCTGGAGCCTCTTCTTACAAAAGGGAGTAAGGGAACCATAGTATTTACGGTTTTAGTATGGTAGAACCGTACTAAATAGGAAACTGTTTTTTTATTCATCGCAAAGTAATATTTGTTTGTTTTTGTAATGTAGTAAGATTATAAAATTAATCGTTTATGGCATCAAACATTGTAACTGATAACCCAGAAAACTAATTGTTGTTTATTGTCTTTCTTTCATTATAAAGTAGGGTTTATATATTGTTTAAGAAGGTTGGTGTTATCGTTGTGACGTGAAAGGCCAAAATGACTGTAATATTTATGGTTCCATTATTTTACTTTTCTATTATTTTTTTAACGAGATGAACATTTTTTGTTTAGCTTAATAAAGCAAAACAAAAGCAAGCGAAGCAAAGTAAGTTTAGTCAAGAAAAACAACCAAGCGACTATTTGAATTTTGGCGTCTATAATGAAATTTTAAAATAAATTTTCCCTAGAAACTCCTTTAATTACTCATGTAATGAGAATGCCGACAATATATTTTTGTATAGTGAATAAACAGCAAAACTTTATTGTATTAAGTAGAATGTTTCTGCTCAGTAAACAAATTTTCTAACTTATCAGACAGAATCGCAGAAAATATTCATTCAAACGATCTTTTTATTTTCCTCTGGTGACGTAAATCCGGCAAATGAAGCAACATTCAAATTCGTATCACGAGGTCTCACCCAATGAAACACAATATTTAATAATAGTACAAGTTTTTGATGTCTTACCTTTGGCGTCCGAGGGTATTCGGTAATGGATCCGTCAATGAGAAAACCAAAATGATCCAACAGACTATGTTTGATTGAAAATGTCTCCATCAGACTATGCTGCAAATCTCTAGTTTCATTTAATACTTCCCAATAATGTGTCAGGTGAATATAATCCAATAATTCTGGGTAGAAAGAGACTTTTGGTCTAGCCCAATTTATTATTGACCATGTGCAAATATAATAATCTTGTTGGAAATCATTTGGAAAGTCGAGGCTTTCAATGTCGTTTTTCAATCTCTTTATTATTTCTTTCAACTCTTTTTTCAATTTTTTGTCCACTCTCTCAAGTTTGGCTTTTGGAAAAGGCAAACACCAGTTTTTTTTCTTAAGTCTTTGTTATCTTTATTTAAATTGATTTTAATTCAACTTTTCAATTGATTCAAGGCATTCAAAAATTTTAAACCATAATAGTCAGATTATATTTACATTAACAATTAAAAATACTTCAGTTCTGTAAGTCTGCAAATCTCTTCTGGCACATTTGTCATAATTCCTCATTAAGTTAGTTTTACAGATTTTACGAGCCACTACTGGCTCATTCTTGTTATAATTCTTCACTTAATTTGTTAAGTCTTTCTTTCATATCTATGCCATAATTTGTCGTGTTTGCCCATTTCCCTTTTTCATTTGTCCAATTATTGTTTGTCCTTATTAATATGTTTTTAGTTCTTCCCTATCCCATTCACCTCATACTACTTTTAATGTTCAAACTCTTCACTAGATTTGTTAAACTCTTCCTTAGATCTGTTAAATTTCTTAATGTTTCTTAAAAACTCGCTAAATTATCTAAAGTTTCTTAAGATTTTCATTTTTTAAGGTTGTTTGATTCAAAAAGTGAACAAAACCTTACTTGGATATGTTGATTCATAAACTATAACACTGCAGCTTACGTCTCGTATTTCTAAACTTCATGATTGTTAATGATTATGCCAATTTGGGCTTCTTTTTTACAGTTTGTAATGTTTCTTAAAAACTTGTTAAATTATCTAAAGTTTCTTCCAATTTTCATCTTTATTTTATTTTATTTTAGTTCCTTCTCGGCGTAATGGTTCTCTACCCTTCTTTGGAAAACTTGTTTTGCAGAAAAAGTTTTTTTTTATTCTTTTTATTGACAGACTTTTTCAAGAAAAAAAAATAATGTATAAGTTTTCAGTTTTTTTCTATAAGACTCCATAATATCGGTTGCTATTTGTATATTGAAGAGGCTTTTTCAACGATTTTTAATCCTGATATAAAGGGTATTTTTTAAATTAATTTTATACGTTCTGAGGTTAACCCGAAAAACAAACTAAATATCATTCCCAAAATATATTTTTATTTGTTTATATTCTTTGACAACCTGGATACACACACACTGTTTAACTCATTTAAATTGTTAGAGCAGAAGTAGTAGTAGTAGTATCCCCGAAAGTTTCAACTTAATACCCCCAGTCGTTCTCGATAGAACTTTACTAACTCAAAAACTGAACTTTTTCTCCCGACGAAAGATTTTTGATGTCGGCGATAATCCTGTATTTAATGCTTAGTTGACCACCTTCAAAAAGTGTATTGTGCTTTTGCAACCAAGCAGGCATTTTCTACTCTCATAATAAGCCATTCTTTTGGGGAATTACCAGGATTTTCTTATTTGGCGCAGAGGTCAAAATCTTTGATGATTTTGCTTTTTTAATTGTTTTTCCTAATTCCTTTTAATTTTAAGTGTTTGACTTAATGTACTATTTTGATTTTTTTTCTTAGTCTTTAGTGACATATAAAGCAAATTCGGCTCTTTAGAGCTTGTGATAGTCTTTTGCAAATAAATATTATCTTATCTCATAAACTAGTTGACTTTTTTCGTAGAAACTAGATTCTTATTGGCTAGAACATAATCATTAATGAAATATATACATATATATAGTACATGATCATTAATGAATAATATCTTAAGCGTTATTATATTGACACTATTTATATATCACTACTGTGGCATGGGAATATAAGAGCACTGTTCTTAAAGGATGGTGAAATATACATTCTTTGCTCTTCTTGTTCCTTTTCTTTCTTCTCTTCTTTTTTTCCTGAGTGGCAGATAGTCGCTCTGCCACAGCCTTAAAACCTGTACTGCAGTCTTATATCTTCATTTGTTTTGTTTTCTTGCCACTGCCTCCATGCACTTGTTGAACAAACACTGACAGGTCTTGGCTCGCAATTGATTCATCGCCACTTTCAGATTTTTCGTTCACTTTGACCATTTGCGTCGGTTCCCACCATCTTGTCTTTGTCGGTTCTGAACTTTCTTCACTACTTACCTCTTTTGGTGTCTCCTCCATTGCGTCGGCAAGTTGAGGTTTTACACTACTTGCTCTTTCTGGCCTCTCCTCCATTGCGTTGGCCAGTTGAGGCTCTTCACTCCTTACTTCTTATGACATCTCCATTGTTAAGGCCATCAAGACTTCTCTGTTCCTTTTTTCTGGTCTTCTCGGGTAAGAGAAAACTGCTCATGGCCATCATTGTACTGACCATGTCTGATTCCGTAGTCAAAGTATAACTCTTCTCCTGCCGTGATATCTCGTGTTGAAACGAGAAAAGGTCTTTTCAGACCATCAACCACCAACGCCTTGGACTTAAGGTTCGGGCCATTCTCATTCGCCTTATGGTTTACAGGGCATCCGAAACATGGCTGATGGGGATGGCAAGCGCAAGCCTCTTCTCTTGCGTCAATCGTGACATCTGGGTCAACGGTCAAAAAGTAGTTACTTCCGTGCTCTTCTTCGAGTAGTGACTGAAGGAGTCCGTTTGCCTCAATGGTAGCCATCCTTTTCCCGTGGTACTCAACCACTTCTTGTTTAGTCCAGAACGGGATTGTGGCAAAAACCCCTTCTACAGCCCCTTTGTTGAGGCTCTGGGCTACTGTCATTCCCACCCAGGACTGAATAAGGACACATTAAGTCAGATTATTGTCTACCACTGGCTCAGAAGGGAAGGTGTTCGGGATCATGAAGTTCTTGTAAGTTTGTTGGACCTGTTCCAGAGACGGCACGGTATCTTCGTATCCTATTCGACGAACAGCTTTCTGCAAGTTATCCTCTGTAAGGGCCTCAGTGCTATCTGCTTCAAGTCCACGCTTCTCCAACATTCTTCTTAGGATCTCCTCAGCTCGGAACTGTTTAAGTTGCTTCCTGTAAAGATCCTTAACAGACTTCAATACGGCTGTATGTTTCAACTCTGGATTGATTTTTCTAATCAATTTCAGAGATGCCGTCTTCAATTCGGCCGATCCATTTATTGGCCGTTCCTCCTGAACACGGTTGAGAGCCTGGAAAGAAAGAAAAGGGTCAATTAATACTTAGTTTAGTTGAAAGCCTGGAAAGAAAAGAAAAGAACTACTTAAAGGATTATATAAAAGGATTAAGACTGTTTAAGAAATCTATATCACAAAATTTAAAGTTAAACTTACTTCCTTGGTCACACTTTTCCTGGTTGCCTCATCCATGCATAAAGCAACCTCTTCATCGTCGGTATCCCCAATTTTTTCTAAAGCAGAACATGCTCCAACTTGTTCACTGCACTTCTCCATTACGGCTCTACTTGTAGCAATCCTTAGATACTCGTAAGCCTCATACTGATTATTTGATGTAACGTCTGAAAAAAATGGTTAGGAAAGTCCTACATGAGGAATTAGACATTTAGATTTAATAAACACTTAGATTTAATATTTTACAATATAGAGGTATAGATTCTAACAAAATACAGGCCTAATTATGTAGAATGAGCAAAATTTATCCGAGTGACAAGGAAATAGACACTTAGATTTTAAGTTTTTACGAACTAGAGGTAGACATTCTAACGAAAGACAGCCTTAATTATGTAGAATGAACAAAACTTACCCGAGTGGCACAGATATTCTTACATCATCTTCCTCTCCCCCTTTGACAGACTGTTCGCCTTCCGGTTTATAGTGGCGATCAGGTTGCGGATCGTTGTCTAAGTGGAAACAGGAACACCCGGCCTCATGCCGTCTGGGAAGTTTTTTCGAGAAACATCCGCATGGATGTGCTTGTGTTGTGCAACTTCACTCCTGACATCGATAATAGGAAGTTTTGCGGGTCTGGCCTGTGAGGCTTCATACGGCCGAACAAACGACTTGTAATTCTGGAAAATGGCTTCTTCCCGGACACAACGCAACACCAGCGGACTTTTTGCTAGCGGTCCTGTGTTTCTCAACCGGGATGACAAACATGTTCTTCTCCTTCACAAAGTGCCTGTTCAAAAACTGCTTGACCGTCATATTTTCTGAAACTCCAAGCTGGTGACCAAACATAAAGGAAAACAAGAAGCTTACGTACGCTGTAAGGTTTATATGGTCCTTTTCAACCAGCTGATTTCTTGATAACAGTTTGATCATAGGAGCCATGAACTCCTCAACGCCAGCTTTCAACTTCTTGTAATCCTCCGTGTTGAATGAGTGTGGATCGAAAGCCCGGTGGTGTTCTCGGTGCCTCTTTTCTGCCGTCACAAGTGCTTTTTGCTTCTTATCCAAATGTTACGGGGGGGTTTTGGTGAAATAATGAGTTTGGTGGGAAGTTTACTTAGGGAGATTTTTACCTTGAGGTGCTTGGGACTTTTCTAAGTCTTAATATCTCGCATCCGCATTAGATATGGGAGCTAAATTACTAACAGAATAAAAAGGCTTTGTATATAATCCCATGCTTTGTATATAGCATGAAAAGGTGCACATGAACACTCGAACTTGACTATATCAAAACTCCCATGAAACTGACTACTCGCTCCTTGCGTTGAGCTGATATATCCAACGCGATTTCTAAACAAGAACTCCCAGGACAGGCTTGGTGACCTGGGCGGTTGACCCCCGCTACTGTTGGTATTCTCCAATCATGTGACTAGTCCCGCACCCAGAAGTTATTTTCATAGCAAGGATTTCCCTTCTGGTTTTGAGTCGAAAAAACCCAGAGTTCAAATAAACCAGTTAGTTGGTTCCAAAAGGAACATTTAACTTGTGTCTAAATGTACAGAGTCCAAAGTATTGAATAACTGCTAAATTCTATATGATTTTATTTAAATCTTTCTAATTGAAATTTACTAAAGGGGTATGACTGAGAAATTTAGTCTTGAACTTAAGAGTTTGTATGGATGGGAGATTTGGTCCTGTATTTGAGAATTTCTAAGGGGATGTGAATGAGAGATTTGGTACTGAATTTTATAGAGGGGGGAGGGGAGGGGCTGGTCTATATGTTATATATCCCCTTTCCCGTTGTAGATTGATGTCCCCATCAATCAGTCTAATCTTTTCCTTTAAATATTGCATTTAATCCTTATTATCTATAAAAATTTTATTATAACTCCATGACCTTATAGTGATGATTTTAAAATTTAAGAAATATTTTCCTTCACCTTATATATATATATATATATATATATATATATATATATATATATATATATATATATATATATATATATATATATATATATATATATATATATATATATATATCCTGAACCTAGCACTAAAAAAAATTACTTAACAACAACACTTGACATTAACTGTTATTACACATGAATACCTGGTTCCAATTGTTTGTTTTTATTTGAATTATTAACAATTTTAACTGTTATATTTAATTGGCATTTTAACAATAAAATAAAAAATATACAACATTATACAAAAAGATTTCCACTGGCACTTTTATTTAATTTAATTTATTAATTCACTATTTGGCACTTTTTAATTGTTCATCACTTATTATTTTAGGATATTAATTTCACACCAATCACAATTTTCGGGTCCTTGCCCTATTTACTGATTGAACAAATATAATGTCATCTTCTAATCTATCACCTTTAAATGTTTTTGTTGTTTAAAAATTTAGCAAATGTAAAGACTGTCTTGTTTTCACGCTTTCACAAAATGGGAAGCGCGGGACTGATTTTAATTTTCGAGAATTTTATTTCCTAAAATTTTTTAATTAAAAAATCACATTAACATTCACTTCACATTCTTCTTATGAGATTCATAAAAATTCTTCTACATAAAGCAAAAACTGATGCAACGATTTCTGTCATTACGACATTGCCGAGGGATGTCAGCAAGCTGGAAAAGGTCCTGTGGTTTACCTCCTCCATCCCAATAGTTTCCAAAATATTTGTCACCGCTGGTATGCGACTGTGGTGATAATAAAGGAGGGATCCTCCAAATCCAACAGCGAATACTATTGCACCGTATGTAAGTGCAACACCAGCAAAAATGAATTCTTCCAACAACAATCTGTCTGTGCCAAGTGCTTCTCCCATTTTAAGTGATTTTTTTTCTCAAACTTTATTTAACTGAAACTGTACTTCTTGTAAAAAATAAGATTGTGGAAAATAATTTTTGCCCAAAACCCCCCGGTCATTTTTCTTCCAAATCTGTTGCTGGGACGGTGGCCATGGAGGTCGGAAACCGCTTAGGAGTGTGTAACAAATCACCTGCCGAAGCAACTAGCCCTTAAAATGGGAAGCGCGGGACCCGGAATCACCTATCCCCAGCAGTTTAAGTACAAAAGTACCGCCGGTACTACGGCTCTTCCGTCCCGTTCCCGCTCTCTCTGTATTTTAAGCGTTATCTTTATTGTCTTTAATTCAATTGATTGAGGTAGTATTTAAGACCTCACTTTGTAGTTGTTTCCTAAGTTAAAAAACTAGGATTCAGGATGTTTTGTTCTAAATCTTCATCTAGGTCTGTGACTTTGCTGACTTTAGGTTTCCATATTGAATTAGGTTATCATCTATGGTGTCTTCGTGGTTATGTTGTGGTTGTACCATCTGGCTGGATTTTAGAGTCTTCACTAGTCTACGGTGTTCAGTCAGAAAGATGAATATGATTGTAGTAAGTAGTTGGTTCTATTTGGGATGTCACTTGGGTGATAGTTGTCCGGTTGAATCAGATGTGTTTTTCGGGCATTCTTCGTCGATTGATAAATTATGATAGGTGCTTTCCATTCTTTGAGCATGACGTTCGTCGGCCAATGTCAAGAGTATGCCAAATTCTGTAATAAAAAATTTCCAAGTAGAATCATGTTGTCAACACATAAAACGATACTAGCGATACGATAATATGAAGCATTATTTTAACATAATAATAACATATAATTGCATAACAGTAATATTATTTTAAAATTCAAAGAAAATTGAATGTACAATTTCTAATAAGAAATTTTAAATTCTAATAATTTTTAAGGTACATTCGAAGTAACGTGATGTATATGAGGTTATATAGTAATTAAGAATATTTTTATGTGTATTACACTATTACTATATTATTATGATTACCTGTCAACATAAAAACACTGAACAAAAGAGGGTGGTTAAAAATAAGATAACATAGAGGTCTTAATATGTTCTGGATCATACTTAAATCAAAAAAAAAATTTTGAACTTCCAATGCGTGATTAGTCGAAAAGTCATACATTTTGCATCATAGCCTTTCAATCATCACGCCTTGGAATATCTTTTGTTTGGAAATAGAGCAGCAAAATTACAAGAGATGACCTCTTAAATCTCTTGCACACAAAAAAAATAGGAACGAATTTTTCGTGCTTGTTTGAGGTCTATATTTACATAAGATTTTCTGCCAAGAGTATTTTTGATGTATATGCCAAAAAGTAATACAGTATGTTGCATCATAGTCTTTTAGCTGTTATACACCAGCAATATTTCCTACAGTAGGGAAAGGATGTTAACGTACGGGGAAAGAACTCTCAATTTTCCCGGAATATAACATCCTCCCTGTTAAAATGGCTTAAATATCATCAGGAGCAGTAGGGTTTAATTGATGCATCTCTTTTGCTTCAATTGCATCATTATTTATCCTTTTTCGCTTCAGTAGTCTCCCATAGTTAATTGTTAGTAGCGCTCTTATTGTTAGTGAAATAAGAAATACCATGAATATAGTGATTATAATATTATACCATGAGTTTGGTGAGAACAAACCGAATTGGCTCTCGACATATTTCAACCTTTGGTCTTCGTCAGTGAATAAGGGTATTTGCATATCTAACGCTTCCTTTATTTTTGTTAATTGCGTTGTACTATTCTTTTCTATTTTTGGCAATATGGATGTTTTAGATTCCTCATCATTTATATTCGGAATCGTGAAGGACAAGTTTATTCCTTGAAAGTTAATTATTTTTGGGCTCATGACGTTAGTGCTGGTTGTGATTAGAGGTGTTTGGACAGTTGTTTCTTTACTTACAAGTCTGCAACCTTGTTTGATTGTAATAGTTCCAACGTCCTGTAACAATATTTCGGTTCGATAGCTGGGGTCAATTTTTTCTGTATTGTTACAGCAGGATAGGGTTCCTACCGTCTTTTTAGGTACTGTAAGTAACCATAAGTTGTTCCGCAAATTAATGAAAGTTTCTCTTTTGGTATTTCCTATTAAGGCTTCACAAGAATCAGGAATATTTTGTTGCTGTGATTCCTTTAGGAATAGATCTAGCATGCATGATTCTATCTTTACGTTATATATAGGTAATGTTTGTTGGCAGACCTAATTTTTAAATGAAACGCATTCTTTTAATTCTTCGGCATTTGCTAGTGCGTATTTTCTTCTGTCTTGATCTATTAACATATATTCCGCTTCTGGGATGATGCTCATGAACGAGTTTGTCTCTTTAATGTTGATGGGGAAGGTAGATATTTTGTATAGGTAATATATGGATTGATTAATTAAAGGAATTGTGACTACAGCAAATAGTTGCTCATTGATCTCGGTGATATGCACCTTTAGTTTGGTATAATATAAAAACCAGTTAGCTACTTCTGGTTCTACTGGTAAGTGGAGACCAAATGTTAAGTGAGTTTTTATTTCGTTTAGGATGTTCTTAAGATCCGAGGGATCCACTAAGTCGTAAGAAAGGGATCCTCATGTTAATTCAAATAACGCGAATTCAAATTTACTGACATCAGTGGCTAAGTTCAACAAAGACATAATAACAATGTCGAGTGACACCACTGTTAGGCTGGAATCGGAGATTACTCTGTCTACTTCATTTTTTAAATAGTTCATTGTGTTGACTGTTCTTGAGATTTTCTTGGATATGGCCTCAATTTTGTCTTTTTGATAATTGGCGATACTTGCTTGTGTTTTTTGCACATGTTGTGTTGTATTCATGGCTGTGTTGAGCCTTTTAACATTATCTCTTAATATATTTAAATCTTCTTCGGTTGACAAACCGAATAGTCGAGAAGCAAGCTCCCCTACTATTGGAATTAAAGTTGTTGATCTTTTATATTTACTCCTCCGGAAAAATACTTCAAATATACGGGTTGTGCTTTGTTTGAGTTTTCGTATTTCTGTATTGAATAGTTCAAATAACGCTTCCAACCTTTGTCTATATAATATGAGGAATGCCTGATGAGTTGATATTTTATGGGCATTTTCCATGATTAATTCCGGGAGGGGTTCTAATTCATTCTTTGCTGGTTCGTCAGCCATGGCCAGTCGCGCGCAAGTTTTTTTTACCATCTATTGTCCATCATTCTCTCCAGTGACTTTCATCTTGACATTTTTGTCTCCATCCATACATTGGGTTCTACCATAGTCCGTCTCGACAAAAAGAATTTGCCACCTAACTTGTATTCTTCCCTTCTTCGTAGAAGTCCATAACCAGCTAGTTGATTGCCATGGTTGCCTTACTGTTCTTAAAATTTCATCGTTCTTAATTGGCATTAGTAAACCAGGGATAGTTTCTGTAGTAATTTCTGACATTGAGGTGTCTAAGTCTATTGGTTGTGGGTCAGTTATCGTGGGGTTTGACGAGAGGAATGTTTCTTCCACTTCTGTTATTGGGGTATGTTTAGTTTCGATTGTTGTTGGAGTAAATTCAGTTTCTGCTGTGGTTTCCTCGTTCTGAGTATTGTATTTCCAGAAGGTAGTCGTTTCGTATTTCTTTGAGGTGCTTTTGGAGATTTCCATTAATTCGTTTGTGTTTTCTTCGGTATTAGAAGTAAGATAGGGAATATGGGAGGTTGTGTTGATTTTGGTAGCTTCCGTTGTAACGTTTATTATTCTACAGAAGTATTGACATTTAAACTTGTATTTCGGTTTGCTGGTACCATTAGTGGAATTTGATCCTACTTCAATATTTTCTATTCCCCTTATAATCGCTTTTATTTTATTTGTTCGTTTTAAAAGGTTAGATACAATGTTTGTTGTTTGGGTTTCAATTGCAGCGGTTTGTTGTGTGTTTGGGGAAATATTTCTTATGTTTTTCGTTTCAACTTCTGTTGGCTTTATTTCAGACAAATTTATTTCTTCCTGTATGGGGTTCTTCTCAGCCTTGTTAGCTTGTTTTGGTCCCTTCCATAGTTCCTTGAAGAAATTCCATACTGTGGGCAATTCGTTTAATAATACATGTTGTCCATCATAAATTTTCTTTGTCTAAGTTGGGTCTTAATTGGTTTAATTATATTTTGGGTCTCTTTATCGGTATCTGAGTTTTGGTTTTCGTTAATTGATCTTTTTTCTCTTTTCAATGGCTTTCCCGAGTCCTATAGCCTTATAAATTTCGGCCATTTTTGCATATAAATCATCTACTATTCTTTTTATTTTGATTTTGGATAGGTAGGGGATGGCATGTCTTTCATTTCTTTATGGTTGCTTTTGCCTGCCTGTAGTCCTTTGTCTGATTTTAAAAATTGAAAAATTGATTCTTTCAGATCAAATGTATTTTTCTCCAGTCTTATAACTTGTTGGAACAATGTTTTAAATGGCTTAGGGTCTAGCTTCATAAATATTTTCCAAGCGTTGTTACTAGTTAGAAGTGAATTTTCGTGTTTGAATGTTATCCCATGCTTTACGACATCTTGTTTATGGGCACTTATACACATGGTCATCAAAAATGTTAAGATCATCATTTCTTATCTGTAATTAACATTTAATAAATTATTTCTTGAATAAATATGATAGAAAGGAAAAATGGATTGCGTGACGGTGAGATATATTAAGTATTATTTGAGTTGTTGAGCATTGATCTAAGGGGCTAATACGCTATAGTCATCAAGAAATAGTATTAACATGGTTAATTTAAAAATATCAACAAATCTAAATTGGAGCCGAGAAAGGAAGTAATGTTTTTTATAAAATCAATTTATACTTAAGTAGTTTCTGGTAACAAACTGTGATAAAGAGCGATTTTGCTCAATAGTAACGAAACTTTAAAGTCCGATAGCAAATATCTTAGTAGTCTCAAAAGTAATTAATATATATTATCAGTGTACAGAGTTTGACATGGGTTAGGACAATTTAGTTCTAAGAAAGACTTCTTGGTGTATATACTGCCTTAGAAGATTGCCTGATGAGTACTTTCCTAGTTTAATGAAATAATCAAAAGGCAAGCTCCCAGGAAATATAAAACTCTAGCAAGCAATGATGCTCGGCCAATGTCAAAAACCAAAAGGGGATCAAAGAATAGCGAAGACGCTTCTAGTGAAGATTCTTTGTCTGAATAGGCTAAAGGGCGTAAAAACCATTACGAAAGATCCGTGGTATCGCCTATTCCAAAAACAGGCTTATTTTTGCAAGTTAATTTATTCTGATTTCAAGAAAGATTCTTTCGTTATTGAAGTAATTAGGAAGTATTTGGTTATTTTCTTTCTAACGTCAGTTCGTCTGGACATCTAACGAGATTCACTGCCCATCTTTCATCTACCTAAATGGGCTTATAAGACATCTATTGTATGTTGGCTTTACGCCCGGAAGTGAAAAAAAAGTAAAAAAAAACTATCAAACAGTTCGTGGTAACGAATTGTGAAGTAAGGAGCGACTCGGCTCAATAGTAATAAAACTTAAAAAAAACTGAATTTTGATGTTAGAAAATATATCAGAAGAATCGAATTTTCATGTTAATTCTAAATATAAAACTTTCATTAAATTTAGTTCTTGTCATCAAAAGTTACGAGCCTGAGAAACATTGTCTTATTTTGGAAAATAGGGGGAAAAACCCCCTAAAAATCGTTTAACGAAAATCATACCATCGTATTCGGCGTATCAGAGAACCCTATAGCGAAAATTTCAAGCATCTATCTTCAAAAATGTGGAATTTTTTGTCAGAAGATTAATCATGGGTGCTTGTTTATAGAAGGCAAAACAGTAACACTTTAAAGTTGTAATCATTAGGTACTTTAATATGTATATTGTCTACAAACTAAAGGACCAACTTGAGTCTACTAATAATTTTTGTTTTAAGAAAGACTTTCTTAAAAACTTTTGTTTTAGGCCTGGGATGGGGTTAATTCAAGACTTATTATTTGTTCATTACTCGCTTCTAAAAGCGAGCTTGGGGGGATATGGATGGACATTTGCAACATTTACATTAAGGTTATTTTATTGTTTATAAAAATACCTAAATATTGAAGGAAATAATAGCACTTGCGTTCAGAAAGAATCGCCGTTAAACTTATTCATGATTTTAGACGATTGAGAACGAAAACTATTTATAATTTTGCTAACCAAGAAATTTTTCTAACAACACATGTCTGATAATAGTATGAATTAATTTATTTGTTTGTTACGGCTTGAAGCTTACCTTACTGATTGTGTAGGTGTAATATAGGGGTAGGCATATTTTATTATCAATGTTTTGATTTTTGGTTTAAATTAATTGGTTAAAATCTAATTATAGATGGATTAATGTAGTCTGGAATTTAAAATGAGGAATTATCATTATATTATAAGATTATAAGGCCTAGTAATTATGTTTCAAAGATCATAGCTCTTTTTTTGTATGTTCTTTGAGAAATAATTATAGTTATTCCAAAACTTTCACAAATTGGCTGAGGGTGTCGTATTAAGGTATAAGTGTCAGTTTCATGGGAGTTTTGATATAGACAAGTTCGAATGTTCTTGTGCACCTTTTCAAGCTATAAGTTATTGGAGCTATTTTGTCCAAAGTTGTATGTTTATAGAGCCACTGATTTCCTTGTGCCAGGTGCTGGAACTTTAGAAATAAAATGGCTAGCTGCTGATGGGAATGAAACTATATCTCATGTTGTAAACAAATTTGAAGGTCCTGGCATAGCTGTGGGAATGTACAACACAGATTCTTCTATTAGAGATTTCGCCCACTCATCCTTTCAAGTTGCGTTGGCAAAATGCTACCCAATTTACCTCTCGACCAAAAATACAATTTTGAAGAAATACGACGGAAGATTCAAGGATATTTTTCAGGAGATATATGACAGTGATTACAAAGATCAGTTTGAAGCCAAGAAAATTTGGTATGAGCACCGTCTTGTTGACGATATGGTTGCCTATTGCATGAAAGCCGAAGGTGGTTTTGTTTGGGCCTGTAAAAATTATGACGGGGATGTTCAATCTGACACCGTTGCTCAAGGATTTGGTTCATTGGGAATGATGACTTCAGTTTTGGTTTGTCCCGATGGTAAAACAGTAGAGTCTGAAGCAGCTCACGGAACTGTCACCAGACACTAACGAATGCATCAACAGAGCAAAGAAACGTCAACTAATCCTACCGACCGCGCCATATGTTACGGGGGGTTTTGGTGAAATAATGTGTTTGGTAGGAAGTTTACTTAGGGGGATTTTTACCTTGAGGTGCTTGGGACTTTTCTAATTCTTAATAGCTTAATGCGGATACGAGATATGGGAGCTAAATTACTAACAGAATAAAAAGGCTTTGTATATAATCCCCAGTAACCTGAGAGACAGAACCATCTCAGTGATATTCGAGGTCTCCTGAGGCAATATAGATTCCCTTGGGACCAAACCTGAAGACTAGAGGAACTGTACCTGATGCCCTAGTACATAGACAGAAGATGATTAAATACAATAAGTTTTATTTACTTACAACATACAACTTTGGACAAAATAGCTCCAATAACTTATAGCATGAAAAGGTGCATATGAACACTCGGACTTGACTATATCAAAACTCCCTTGAAACTGACTACTCGCTCCTTGCGTTGAGCTGATATATCCAACGCGATTTCTAAACAAGAACTCCCCGGACAGGCTTGGTGACCTGGGCGGTTGACCTCCGCTATTGTTGGTATTCTCCAATCATGTGACTAGTCCCGCACCCAGAAGTTATTTTCATAGCAAGGAAAAAACCTAGAGTTCAAATAAACCTGTTAGTTGGTTCCAAAAGGAACATTTAACTTGTGTCTAAATGTACGTAGTCCAAAGTATTGAATAACTGCTAAATTCTATATGATTTTATTTAAATCTTTCTAATTGAAATTTACTAAAGGGGTATTTCTGAGAAATTTAGTCTTGAACTTAAGAGTTTGTATGGATGGGAGGTCTGGTCTTGTATTTGAGAATTTCTAAGGGGATGTGAATGAGAGATTTGGTACTGCATTTTATAGAGGGGGGAGGGAAGGGGCTGGTCTATATGTTACATATCCCCTTTCCCGTTGTAGATTGATGTCCCCATCAATCAGTCTAATCTTTTTCTTTAAATATTGCATTTAATCCTTATTGTCTATAAAAATTTTATTATAACTCCATGACCTTATAGTGATGATTTTAAATATTAAGAAATATTTCCTTCACCTTATATATATATATATCCTGCACCTAGCACTAAAAAAAATTACTTAACAACAACACTTGACATTAACTGTTATTACACATGAATACCTGGTTCCAATTGTTTGTTTTTATTTGAATTATTAACAATTTTAACTGTTATATTTAATTTTCAATTGATCCAGGCATTTTAACAATAAAATAAAAAATATACAACATTATACAAAAAGATTTCCACTGGCACTTTTATTTAATTTAATTTATTAATTCACTATTTGGCACTTTTAATTGTTCATCACTTATTATTTTAGGATATTAATTTCAGACCAATCACAATTTTCGTGTCCTTGCCCTATTTACTGATTGAACAAATATAATGTCATCTTCTAATCTATCACCTTTAAATGTTTTTGTTGTTTAAAAATTTAGCAATTGTAAAGACTGTATTGTTTTCACGCTTTCACAAAATGGGAAGCGCGGGGCTGATTTTGATTTTCGAGAATTTAATTTCCTAAAATTTTTCAATTAAAAAATCACATCAACATTCACTTCACATTCTCCTTATGAGATTCATAAAAATTCTTCTACATAAGGCAAAAACTGATGAAACGATTTCTGTCATTGCGGCATTGCCGAGGGATGTCAACAAGCTGGAAAAGGTCCTGTGGTTTACCTCCTCCATCATAATAGTCTTCATAATATTTGTCACCGCTGGTATTTGACTGCGGTGATAATAAAGGAGGGATCCTCCAAATCCAACAGCGAACACTATTGCACCACATGAAAGTGCAACACCAGCAGAAATGAATTCTTCCAACAACAATCTGTCTGTGCCAAGTGCTTCTCCCATTTTAAGTGATTTTTTTCTCAAACTTTATTTAACTGAAACTGTACTTCTTGTAAAAAATAAGATTATGGAAGATAATTTTTGCCCAAAACCCCCCGGTCATTTTTCTTCCTAATCTCTTGCTGGGACGGTGGCCATGGAGGTCGGAAACCGCTTAGGAGTGTAACAACTCACCTGCCGAAGCAACTAGCCCTTAAAATGGGAAGCGCGGGACCCGGAATCACCTATCCCCAGCAGTTTAAGTACAAAAGTACCGTCGGTACTACGGCTCTTCCGTCCCGTTCCTGCTCTCTTCTGCATTTTAAGAGTTATCTTTATTGTCTTTAATTCAATTGATTGAGGTAGTATTTAAGACCTTACTTTGTAGTTGATTCCTTAGTTTAAAAAACTAGGATTCAGGATTTTCTGTTCTAAATCTTCATCTAGGTCTATGACTCTGCTGACATTAGGTCTCCATATTGAATTAGGTTATCATCTATGGTGTCTTCGTGGGTATGTTGTGGTTGTACCATCTGGCTGGATGTTACGTCTTCTCTAGTCTACGGTGTTCAGTCAGAAAGATGAATATGATTGTAGTAAGTAGTTGGTTCTATTTGGGATGTCACTTAGGTGATAGTTGTCCGGTTGAATCAGATGTGTCTTTCGGGCATTCTTCGGCGGTTGATAAATTATGATAGGTGCTTTCCAGTCTTTGACCATGACGTTCGTCGGCCAATGTCAAGAGTATGCCAAATTCTGTAATAAAAATTTTCCAAGCAGAATCATGTTGTCAACAGATAAAATGATACTAGCGATACGATAATATGAAGCATTATTTTAACGTAAAATTGCATAATAATAATATATAATTGCATAACAGTAATATTTTTTTAAAATTCAAAGGAAAATTGAATGTACAATTTCTAATAAGAAATTTTAAATTCTAATAATTTTTCATGTACATTCGAAGTAACGTGATGTATATGAGGTTATATAGTAATTAAGAATATTTTTATGTGTATTACACTATTACTATATTATTATGATTACCTGTCAACATAAAAACACTGAACAAAAGAGGCTGGTTAAATATAAGATTTCATAGAGGTCTTAATATGTTCTGGGTCATACTTTAATCCAAAAAATTTTTGAACTTCCAATGCGTGATTAGTCTAAAAGTAACACATTTTGCATCATAGCCTTTCAATCATCACGCCTTGGAATATCTTTAGTTTGGAAATAGAGCAGCAAAATTACAAGAGATGACCTCTTAAATCTCTTGCACATAAAAAAAATAGGAACGAATTTTTCGTGCTTGTTCGAGGGCTATATTTACATAAGATTTTCTGCCAATAGTATTTTTGATGTATATGCCAAAAAGTAAAACAGTATGTTGCATCATAGCCTTTTACCTGTTATACACCAATAATATTTCCTACTTAGGGAAAGGATGTTAACGTACGGGGAAAGACCTCTCAATTTTCCCGGAATATTACATCCTCCCTGTTAAAATGGCTTAAATATCATCAGGAGCAGTAGGGTTTAATTGATGCATCTCTTGTGCTTCAATTGCATCATTATTTATCCTTTTTCGCTTCAGTAGTTTCCCATAGTTAATTGTTAGTAGCGCTCTTATTGTTAGGGAAATAAGAAATACCATGAATATAGTGATTATAATAGTATACCATGAGTTTGGTGAGAACAAACCGTTTTGGCTCTCCACATATTTCAACCTTTGGTCTTCGTCAGTGAATAAGGGTATTTGCATATCTAACGCTTCCTTTAGTTTTGTGAATTGCGTTGTACCTTTAATCTTTTCTATTTTTGGCAATATGGATGTTTTAGATTCCTCATCATTTATATTTGGAATCGTGAAGGACAAGTTTATTCCTTGAAAGTTAATTATTTTTGGGCTCATGACGTTAGTGCTGGTTGTGATTAGAGGTGTTTGGACAGTTGTTTCTTTAGTTACAATTGTTCTGTTAGTTACAATGTGGGTCAATTTTTTCTGTATTGTTATAGCAGGATAGGGTTCCTACTGTCTTTTTAGGTACTGTAAATAACCATAAGTCGTTCCGCAAATTAATGAGAGTTTCTTTTTTGGTATTTCCTATTAAGGCTTCACAAGAATCAGGAATATATTGTTGCTGTGATTCTTTTAGGAATAGATCTAGCATGCTCTATCCTATATTTACGTTATATATAGGTAATGTTAGTTGGCAGACCAAATTTTTAAATGACACGCATTCTTTTAATTCTTCGGCATTTGCTAGTGCGTATTTTTTCTGTCTTGATCTATTAACATATATCCGCTTCTGGGATGATGCTCATGAAGGAGTTTGTCTCTTTAATGTTGATGGGGAAGGTAGATATTTTGTATAGGTCATATAAGGATTGTTGATTAATTAAAGGAATTATGACTACAGCAAATAGTTGCTCATTGATCTCGGTGATATGTACCTTTAGTTTGGTATAATATAAAAACAAGTTAGCTACTTCTGGTTCTACTGGTAAGTGGAGACCAAATGTTAAGTGAGTTTTTATTTCGTTTAGGATGTTCTTAAGATCCGAGGGATCCACTAAGTCGTAAGAAAGGAATCCTCCTGTTAATTCAAATAACGCGAATTCAAATTTACTGACATCAGTGGCTAAGTTCAACAAAGAAATAATAACAATGTCGAATGACACCATTCTTAGGCTGGAATCGGAGATTACTCTGTCTACTTCATTTTTAAATAGTTCATTGTGTTGAGTGTTCTTGAGATTTTCTTGGATATGGCCTCAATTTTGTCTTTTTGATAATTGGCGATACTTGCTTGTACTTTTTGCACATGTAGTGTTGTATTCATGGCTGTGTTGAGCCTTTTAACATTATATCTTAATATATTTAAATCTTCTTCGGTTGACAAACCGAATAGTCGAAAAGCAAGCTTCCCTACTATTGGAATTAAAGTGGTTGATCTTTTATATTTACTCCTCCGGAAAAATACTTCAAATATACGGGTCGTGCTTTGTTTGAGTTTTTGTATTTCTATATTGAATAGTTCAAATAACGCTTCCAACCTTTGTCTATATAATATGAGGAATGCCTGATGAGTTGATATTTTATGGGCATTTTCCATGGTTAATTCCGGGAGGGGTTCTAATTCATTCTTTGCTGGTTCGTCAGCCATGGCCAGTCGCTCGCAAGTTTTTTACCATCTATTGTCCAACATTCTCTCCAGTGACTTTCATCTTGACATTTTTTGTCTCCATCCATACATTGTGTTCTACCAT
Source organism: Artemia franciscana (assembly GCF_032884065.1). Classification (NCBI taxonomy): domain Eukaryota; kingdom Metazoa; phylum Arthropoda; class Branchiopoda; order Anostraca; family Artemiidae; genus Artemia; species Artemia franciscana. Next base: position 1,046,031 of record NW_027063379.1, on the reverse strand, counting down.
AGTCTGTCTCGACAAAAAGAATTTGCCACCTAACTTGTATTCTTCCCTTCTTCGTAGAAGTCCATAACCAGCTAGTTGATTACCATGGTTGCCTTACTGTTATTGAAATTTCATCGTTCTTAATTGGCATTAGTAAACCAGGTATAGTTTCTGTAGTAATTTCTGACATTGAGGTGTCTAAGTCTATTGGTTGTGGGTCAGTTGTCGTGGGGTTTGACGAGGGGAATGTTTCTTCCACTTCTGTTTTTGGGGTATGTTTAGTTTCGATTGTTGTTGGAGTAAATTCAGTTTCTGCTGTGGTTTCCTCGTTCTGAGTATCGTATTTCCAGAAGGTAGTCGTTTTGTATTTCTTTGAGGTGCTTTTGGAGATTTCCATTAATTCGTTTGTTTTTTCTTTGGTATTAGAAGTAAGATATGGAATCTGGGAGGTTGTGTTGATTTTGGTAGCTTCCGTTGTAACGTTTATTATTCTACAGAAGTATTGACATTCAAACTTTTATTTCGGTTTGCTGGTACCATTAGTGGAATTTGATCCTACTTCAATATTTTCTATTCCCCTTATTATCGCTGGTATTTTATTTGTTCGTTTTAAAAGGTCAGATACAATGTTTGTTGTTTGGGTTTCAATTGCAGCGGTTTGTTGTGTGTTTGGGGAAATATTTCTTACGTTTTTCGTTTCAACTTCTGTTGGCTTTATTTCAGACAAATTTATTTCTTTCTGTATGGGCTTCTTCTCAGCCTTGTTAGCTTGTTTTGGTCCCTTCCATAGTTCCTTGAAGAAATTCCATACTGTTTTAATTCGTTTAATAATGCATATTGTCCATCATAAAATTTTCTTTGTCTAAGTTGGGTCTTAATTGGTTTAATTATATTTTGGGTCTCTTTATCGGTATCTGAGTTTTGGTTTTCGTTAATTGATCTTTTTTTTCTCTTTTCAATGGCTTTCCCGAGTCCTATAGTTTTATCAATTTCGGCCATTTTTGCATCAAAATCATCTACTATTCTTTTTATTTTGATTTTGGATAGGTTGGGGATGGCATGTGTTTCTTTTCTTTATGGTTGCTTTTGCTCGCCTGTAGTCCTTTGTCTGATTTTAAAAATTGAAAAATTGATTCTTTCCGATCAAATATATTTTTCTCCAGTCTTATAACTTGTTGGAACAATGTTTCAAATGGCTTAGGTTCTAGCTTCATAAATATTAACCAAGCGTTGTTACTAGTTAGAAGTGAATTTTCGTGTTTGAATATTATCCCATGCTTTACGACATCTTGTGTATGGGCACCTATACACATGGTCATCAAAAATGTTAAGATCATCATTTCTTATCTGTAATTAACATTTAATAAATTATTTCTTGAATAAATATGATATAAAGGAAAAATGGATTGCGTGACGGTGAGATATATTAAGTATTGTTTGAGTTGTTTAGCATTGATCTAAGGGGCTAATACGCTATAGTCATCAAGAAATAGAATTAACATAGTTAATTTAAAAATATTAACAAATCTAAATTGGAGCTGAGAAAGGAAGTAATGTTTTTTATAAAAATCAATTTATACTTAAGTAGTTTGTGGTAACAAACTGTGATAAAGAGCCATTTGGCTCAATAGTAATGAAACTTTAAAGTCCAATAGCAAATATCTCAGTAGTCTCAAAAGTAATTAATATATATTATCAGTGTACAGACTTTGACATGGGTTAGGATAATTTAGTTCTAAGAAAGACTTCTTGGTGTAAATACTGCCTAAGAAGATTGCCTGATGAGTACTTTCCTAGTCTAATGAAATAATCAAAAGGCAAGCTCCCAGGAAATATAAAACTCTAGCAAGCAATGATGCTCGGCCAATGTCAAAAACCAAAAGGGGATCAAAGAATAGCGAAGACGCTTCTAGTAAAGATTCTGTGTCTGAATAGGCTAAAGGGCGTAAAAACCATTACGAAAGATCCGTGGTATCACCTATTCCAAAAACAGGCTTATTTTTGCAAGTTATTTTATTCTGATTTCAAGAAAGATTCTTTCGTTATTGAAGTAATTAGGAAGTATTTGGTTATTTTCTCTCTAACGTCAGTTCGCCTGGACATCTTACGAGATTCACTGCCCATCTTTCATCTACCTAAATGGGCTTATAAGACATCTATTGTATATTGGCTTTACGCCCGGAAGTGAAAAAAAAGTAAAAAAAAACTATCAAACAGTTCGTGGTAACGAATTTTGAAGTAAGGAGCGACTCGGCTCAATAGTAATAAAACTTAAAAAAAACTGAATTTTGATGTTAGAGGATATTTCAGAAGAATTGAATTTTCATGCTAATTCTAAATATAAAACTTTCATTAAATTTAGTTCTTGTCATCAAAAGTTACGAGCCTGAGAAAAATTGTCTTGTTTTGGAAAATAGGGGGAAACACTCTCTAAAAATCGTAGAATCTTAACGAAAATCATACCATCGTATTCGGCGTATCAGAGAACCCTATAGCAAAAATTTCAACATCTATCTTCAAAAATGTGGAATTTTGTGTCAGAAGATTAATCATGGGTGCGTGTTCTTAGAAGATAAAACAGTAATACTTTAAAGTTGTAATCATTAGGTACTTTAATATGTATATTGTCTACAAACTAAAGGACCAACTTGAGTCTTACTAATAATTTTTGTTTTAAGAAAGACATTTTTAAAAATTTTAGTTTTAGGCCTGGGATGGGGTTAATTCAAGACTTATTATTTGTTCATTACTCGCTACTAAAAGCGAGCTTGGGGGGAGATGGATGGACATTTGCAACATTTACATTAAGGTTATTCTATTGTTTATAAAAATACCTGGACATTGAGGGAAATAATTGCACTTGCGTTCAGAGAGAATTGCCGTTAAACTTATTCATGATTTTAGACGATTAAGAACGAAAACTATTTAAAATTTTGCTAACCAGGAAATTTTTCTAACAACACATGTCTGATAATAGTATGAGTTAATTTATTTGTTTGTTGCGGCTTGAAGCTTACCTTACTGATTGTGTAGGTGTAATATAGGGGTGGGCATATTTTATTATCAATGCTTTGATTTTTGGTTTAAATTAATTGGTTAAAATCTAATTATGGATGGGTTAATGTAGTCTGGAATTTAAAATGAGGAATTATTATTATATTATGAGATTATAAGGCCTAGTAATTATGTTTCAAAGATCATAGCTCTTTTTTTTGTATGCACTTTGAAAAATAATTATAGTTATTCCAAAACTTTCACAAATTGGCTGAGGGGTTTCATGGGAGTTTTGATATAGTCAAGTTCGAATGTTCATGTGCACCTTTTCATGCTATATGTTATTGGAGCTTTTTTGTCCAAAGTTGTTTGTTTATAGAGCCACTGATTTCCTTATGCCAGGTGCTGGAACTTTAGAAATAAAATGGCGAGCTGCTGATGGGAGTGAAACTATATCTCATGTTGTCAACGAATTTGAAGGTCCTTGCATAGCTGTGGGAATGTACAACACAGATTCTTCTATTAGAGATTTCGCCCACTCATCCTTTCAAGTTGCGTTGGCAAAATGCTACCCACTTTACCTCTCGACCAAGAATACAATTTTGAAGAAATATGACGGAAGATTCAAGGATATTTTTCAGGAGATTTATGACAGTGATTACAAAGATCAGTTTGAAGCCAAGAAAATTTGGTATGAGCACCGGCTTATTGACGATATGGTTGCCTATTACATGAAAGCCGAAGGTGGTTTAATTGGGCCTGTAAAAACTATGACGGGGATGTTCAGTCTGACACCGTTGCTCAAGGATTTGGTTCATAGGGAATGATGACTTCAATTTTGGTTTTTCCCGATGGTAAAACAATAGCTCACGGAACTGTCACCAGACACTACCGAATAGTAGTGTCAGTATACTATTGGCCAGTCAAAGAGTGCCACGGGCCATGAAATATTATGGGGTATCACAATGGCTTGGGAGCGTCCTGGACAGTAAAGATTCATAAAGTAAGAAGGATCATGGGACCAGGATACGCAAGGACCACAGGGTGCAATGTGTCAACAGCAGTCATGGTTCATGTACTGGTTTCATCCTTCTCTTCAGTGGGGTATACCCACAGAAAATTTGAAGTAGGTCGTTTCTATGATCAAATTTGTGCCACACAATCAGTCCTAGTCCTGGTTAAAAAAATAGGACTTTCTCCATGAAAAGTTTACAAATGTTGCCTTCGAAAGGATTTTTCACTCTGAATTCCAATTTTTTTTTTCATTACATTTATAGAAAATACTTAGTAAACCACGTTTCAATGATTCAAATATGTTCCATACAATGAGGGAAGGACTGTTTCCATGAAAAGTTCAAGAACCTGAGGGCAATAGACCAAAGAAATTTCCTTCTCCTACTAATATTCTCTACATAGAACCCCCCCCCCCCCAAAGCATAGTCTTTACCCCCCAAAGTCTTTAGGGTTTTCAATGACAAATACTATGCAATGTGAATTCCACAACTTACAAGCCTCTCTCCACAGACTTTTGGGGGTCATTTAACATCAAAAGATACAATTATTTGATCTTTCAACTATACTGAACAAAATGGATATCTCAAAATTTTGAGCAGGTAGTTTTTGGGGAAAAATGGGCGTGGAAGGGGGCCCAGTTGTCCTCCCATTGTTTGGTCACTTAAAAAAGGGAAAGTATGAAATTTTTATTTCCATTTGATTGAGCCTTCTCCCGATACTCTAGGACTATTGGATCGACACGATCACCCCTAGGAAAAAAACAAAACGAACACATGTGGATCCTTTATCTTTCTTCTGGCAAAAAAAAAACAACACAAAATTTCACATTTTTGCAGATAGTAGCTTGAAACTTCTATAGTAGGCTTAGAATTCTCAGAAGATCCTCAATCTGATGATGTGATTTTCATTAAGATTCTTTGACAAGGCGTATTCTTTAAAAGGCGTATTTCTCCATTTTTATACAATATGGTAAATTTTCTCAGGCTGGTAATCTTGAATGGATAAGACAAAACTTGTATTTTTAAAATCAGCATAAAAATCCAATTCTTTGATATTTCTATTGGTATCAAAATTACATTTTTCAGAGTTTCAGTTGCTATTGATCTGGGTCGCTCCTTACTTAAAGTTCGTTGCCATGAATTGTTTGATAACAATTATTAAAGGTACACACAAATAATACTTGGCTGAAATTCTATTATTACGTGTTCAAGGTGTTAAACCCAAAATATACTTCGGATGCTTAAAGTTAAGGGATCTAATATGCTTCTTATATCTATCTGTAAAAATAATTCAAAAAGGCTAGAGCGCAAGAAAATGAGGGGATATACAAGCATTATAAAAACGCGAGCAAATACTATTATTATACCGCACTCTAAAAAATATTAAAGTACCATAAGCCTTTCAAGCCCTTGCAGTGAAATGTCTGATAAGGCCATCACGTGTCGACTTAATATTATGGCTAATAGGGAGCTCAAGATAATTCAGTGATTTGGAAGAAAAATCAACTGATCACCGAACTTTACCTCAAAGGACACATTATCATTATTCTTGGGGCAAAAAACATGTAGAATACTTTTACTAGCACTAAATAATAGACTAATTGTGGCTTAATTGGCATTTAAGATGTTAAAATTTTCCTCAATCAGATGCAAAGAGTAGCTTAAGTTTAACACAACATGAGCATAATTCAATACTAAAACATAAAGTTCCCGATAAATGCAACTAGTGACCGTATGCGACTGCGCTTCAAGGACATTATTATTATTAAGTGTAGAAGATGTAATAGCACCATGCCTAATCCCTTTTCGCACAGGAATCAAACTCTTAGATAAAAAACAAACCATCACTAACAGGTACCTAAACATGGAGCTTCCTATGCATACTTCTAAAGCACGTAACAATTGAATGATCAAGACTTTGAGCCTGAAGGATAAAATAGCTGATCAATTTTATACTCGAGTGGAAAGCTCGACAAACATCATGACTACCAAATATTAGGGGCCCCCAAGCTCCCTCGCCTCAATTTATTTAGTAAGAAAAAAGAATCATTGACACACTTTACATTTTGGATCAGTCCGTGTGTTCTAAGAACCTCCCCTGTTTGAACAACAGCAGAAAGAAATTCTATTGGTGAAACAGATAACATCAAACATGGAAATGGTAGATACTGATATTGATAAAACTAGTAATAGGACGTAATTAGTAAATTCTACAGAAACTATGGTAGATCCAACAGCGATACCCCCTACCGAGCTCTCTACAGGTCCTACACTGCCCCTAAATACTTCCTATAGCCGCAGTACCCAGATGTTCAATTGCTTTTACCTGGTCGGGGGGGAACCTATTCGAGATCATCTTTAGCAGAATCCAAATGTGTTTCACTAGTTTACTTTGAATTGAGAGGGGTCATCTGAATGTTTTTACAGGCGGGGATACCCCCTCCCCCCGATCCAAACGTGTTTAACAAGTTTTTCTTCCAGAACCAGAAAAGTACATTTAACCAGAAATGAGCCTTCCCCAAAATAGATCATTAAATTCTGCTTAGTAAAACTTTTCACTATATTTATCAAGATTGAAAAATACACTACATCAAATCTTTACAATTCAATCAAGAATGTCTAGTCTTGCGATTCAAAGAAATAAGCCTTCCCCAGAATAGCTCATATAATGCTGCTTAGTAAGAATTTTCATTATGTTTATCATGATTTCAAAATAAACTGCTTCAAATCTGTACTTTTCAATCAAGAATGCCTAGTCATGATTCAAAGAAATGAACCTTCCCCAGAATAACTCATTAAATGCTACTTAGTAAGACTTTTCACTATGTTTATCACGATTTAAAAATAAACTGCTTCAAATCTGTACTTTTCAATCAAGACAACCTAGTCATGATTCGAAGAAATGAGCCTTCCCCAGAATAGCTCATTAAATGTTAATGGTTTCAACTTCACACTACACGTGGCTCTTGAGAAATTTCGGATGCTCCCTTTTAACAACAATTTTGCAAAAGAATAATATATGGAATGATTTTGGACGCACGGTTGTTTTTTCCCAGGGGTGAGCATATAAAAACAATGGTCCTAGAATGCCTGAACAGAACTAGTTCGAATTAAAAGTTGTAGTGCTGTTTTTATAAGTGACCAAAAGAGTACGAAATGGGAAAGTATCCTTTTCTTCAGTCCTGGGGAGCCAAACTATGATGTTGCAGCAAAACAGAAAATGTTGCTATCAATCGACAATTATGAAATAGCAAATCGACTTAAAAGCATAAGAAAAGTCTTATTAGTGCCAGGACACATTCGTTGCGAGACAAAATAAAAACAATTATTTTTTGACTGTAGGAGCTTGAAAGCTCCCTACAAAATTAAGTTTGACAAGCTGAATCTAGCGGTGTGATTTTCATTAGCATTTATGGATATTTTTAGGGGGTTTCCCCTCTTTTCTCAGGATTCAGAAACACTTTAACCGAAGCGTAGCTGTTGATGCGTAACTTTGAACTTAATACATTGTATATATTTGGAATAGGCATAAAATGCCAATTATATTTCTCTATAAGTTGCTAAAAAGATCCAATATTTTCCGTTCCAGTTACTATTGCCCCAAGTCACTCCATACTCACAACGTGTTACCAAGAGCTATATGAAATTGATTAAGTGAACTACATAGATTTGTCTATCTTTTTATATTGATTGGTTGTCTCAGAATTTTCAATAGATAGTAACTAACCATCTTTAATCGACAATTACAGTTTTACATCTCCAAATAAAACGAGGAGCGAATTTACCAAGGTGCAATCTTTTTGGATACCAAAGAGCTCCTAATTTCTATTCTAGAGAGCCCTCTTCGGATTTTACTCGAGCATTGGTTCCATGCAATCACACATGCTTGATGATGAGATATTCAGCAAGATCACTTGCCTTTATGGAAATGAACGAATTAAGAATCAGGCAAAATTCCTAATGCTTTTAAATATAAGAAAGAATAATAGTAATGAATTAAATCAAATAGGCTATAAAACTTCAGAATAAATTGGAGATTCATCTTAATCTGAGATCCGCTTTCTTGACCTTGAGTTTGCTTGGTTTAATAGTAGCAACATACAAAGAAGGATAGCCATATAAAACATTAACAATGTGCTGTACAATGCGAAATGAGAATAGGCTCCAGACACGGAATAGTGAAACTGCATACGAATGGCCAGTTCACTTCCAAAACTTGCAGCTGATCAAATTCTTCAAAAACATATATATAAAATTATATATAACTATTTTGAATCGTTAATTATTGTATTATTATTAGTCCATAAATCTATAAATGAAATACTACTAAAGGTTACAATTAATGACTTAAAATTCTGAATTAGAAGACACTTTTTTCCTAAACTTTATTTCTAAATTCTTCAAACCTTGTTATGTCATTAACTGTCTTATCATTACTATTCCATAATTTCTTACTCGATAAATAAAGGGAAACTTAGACCTTGTAGTGATTGAACTTGGAGCAGACAACCCCTTGCTTGTTCGAGTATTATAATTTGGGCAATCAGACCTAACCTTAAATATGCCTGAGAAGCATAAAGATAAAAATTCCATACTCCAATCTCGTAGAATCACCATAACATTAATGGCAGAGTCAACGGATCGCATAAATTTGGAGAACTCGAATTGGATTCACTAGCCACAGAAATGTCCGTAACCATCCCGAAGGACAAACTATCCCGTAATAAACAGATGTAGAGCAGTATAGATGACAAATCATTTGCTCGTGAGGAGAGAGGCCTCGAGACGACCACCAAGACCAGATGGGACTTAACTCAAGTAAGTCATACAAAAGGAGAATTGTCGGGAGAATATGATATAGATCATAAGAATATGGGTTTTAATTTATGTATCGTGAATGGAAGGGGTTGCAAGTAAATAGAAGTTGCAATTAATTCAAAGCCAACCGACTAAGTGTCCTTTTGCTAATTGGTACCCAACCCAAAAAAGCGTTGAAGCTTGACATTAATCGCGCTGTGGACAATTTTGAAAATTTGAAGAAGTTTCGCCTCGCCTTGGTCGATTAGTAAAAAATCTCTTTGTTTCTTTGTTTTGATCACGTTTTTATTATTTATATAAAAAGGCTCATTACCATTTGACTAGTAAAAATCAGCTACAAATTTAGTTCTTCCAGGATTTTGATGAGATTACGCCCCTGGTGTCTTATTGGATACCATAAATACAAAGCTTTTTGATTTAATTTAAAGGAAGATCTAGTTTCTAAGACAACTCTTTCGATACAGAGTGCCCTAGTCTAAAATACACCGTAAAAAAATAAATACATTGCAACTATCCAGTTCTTTACTTAGGCAGCGCTACTGCGCTACCTATGACTAAATCATGATAGCTGGGTTGTAATCAGAGCCTTCATAGGCTGCAAGATATGTGTTAATGTACTGAATTGTTGGTTGCTGTATTTAAGATATCATTCAGGATATTTTAAAGTTTGAAAAGAGCCCATCAGGAGAATATGAATAGAAATAGAATTTTTTGACAGCAATACAACAGGAAAATTTTTAGGAAAACAGGAGAAAAACTCTTCCTAAAATATCCCAACTTAACCGTACCCCCTTTTTGGGCTTAAATTCACCCTGAATTGCGTTCCCGATTCCTTCCGCTAAAATCTTGACAGAGAGCTGTAGCTTTCAAGTCTATCTTTCCGCATCTGTGTTATATTATATATATATATATATATATATATATATATATATATATATATATATATATATATATATATATATATATATATATATATATATATATATATATATATATATATATATATATATATATATATGTATATATATATATATATATATATATATATATATATATATATATATATATATATATATATATATATATATATATATATATATGGCACAGTATTTTGTTCCCAAGAGATTTTTAGCAAGATCAAATAGTCTACTAGTCGGAAAACCTTCATATTATCTCTAATAATTTTTGAGCTTTAGTTCTACTCGTCTTAGATTTAACTCTAGAATATTTTTTTTAATGGCCTTTTTTAACTTTACAAAAAAATACATTAATCTAGTTACCGTAAGTAGGCAGTAAAGAACTGCAATGCAATTAAACTCAGGATCATAGTGATGAAACTTCCGAACATATAGGCATTAGCTCGTATGGTAGCTCTCAATTGTGGAAGGTATTCTGGGTAATAGTGTTTTGTCTCAGATTCATCCCATTCTGTCTCCCATTTTGATATGCAACAGTGTAGCATACATAAAAAATGCAAGCAAAAGAAAAGTAGTACAGAAAACCGACGAGCCTAAAAAAAAGAAGAAAATACTCTTCATTTCTCTTTGATTACGAAGGAAACGTTTTTTCTAATAAATAACAAACCAACAATAAAAATCTACAAACTTTAATTGTCTTAACTTTAATGTTTGTTAAATGTAGTTTCAATGAATTCACCTACAAGGGGCATTTTTGAAAACATAAAAACATAATGACCTGCTGTTTCGTGCCCATGTTATTCCCGGATCATACTCATGAAACAAAAGGGTTGGATCCATGAAGATACCCAAACAGTGCCACGGGCCCACCACCTAGTGTCGCGGAGCATGAACTGCCATAGGTCATCACGAAGGGATTGGAGAAATGGCACCCTTACTTTGAATTCAAAAGGTAGGGGCGAAGTTCGTTAGTACAGAATCTCTTGCTCAGTTGGGAGCGTTCTAGACCGTCACGATTCATGGGGTATATGGAGCCGTGGGCTATGAAGAGCCACAGGATACTATTGGCCAGTCAAGGAGTGCCACGGGCCATGAAACATTATGGGGTATCACAATGACTTGGGAGCGTCCTGGACAGTAATGATTCATAGAGTAAGAAGGATCATGGGACCAGGATACGCAAGGACCACAGGGTGCAATGTGTCAACAGCAGTAATGGTTCTTGTACTGGTTTCATCCTTCTCTTCAATGAGGTATACCCACAGAAAATTTGAAGTAGGTCTTAGATTCGTAATAAAATACAAATTACGAATGAAATTGTCACTTTAAAATATCACTTTGAAAAATAATCGTGAACAGGTTTCACAAGTAATCATAGTACATTAAAAAGAAAAAAAAAGTTCTCTTGTCGAGGTCGCGTCAACCAAATAATAGCAATGGACTTTAAATTTTCTAATCCCTTTAATTACTACTGGAATGCATCAACTATTTACCTGAATTCCGATTTTTTTCAGTACATTTATAGAAAATACTAACTAAAACACGTTTCTATGATCAAATTTGTGCCATGCAATCAGGCCTAGTCCTGGTTAAAAAATAGGACTTTCTCCATGAAAAGTTTACTAATGTTGCCTTCGAAAGGATTTTTCACTTTCGGCTTTTCTTCATAGTCATATAGTTTTTTATCAAAAGAAACCTCCAATGCAGGCGATTCTTTAATGTATTCCGGAAATTCTTGTTCCACTTCACTAAAAACAGAAAAAAAAACCATAAGAAACTGTCTAAACAATAGCATAACATAAGGGGTATTGAAATCGAGATTATATGACGGGAGCTAAATGATTCAGTAATTAGAACAGGAGGACACTTTTAATAATCCCCAATGATCTGGGTGACAGAATCATCTTATTAATATTCGGGTCTCTTATGTTGTGTAGTTTCTTTTGAGAGCGTACCTTAATACTATGGAAACGGTGCCTGGTGCTTAGATTCATAAACAAGGACTATTAACAAACAATACATTTAATTCAGTTCTTACATACAAATTGTCAGATAAGATACATCAACTTCAACTTAAGCAAACGTTAGGTTGTTCTACAAATTGACTATCCTGTCTAGATGTTAGAACTTTACCAACTCATAAACATCACTTTTTCTCCCAACGAAAGTTGGTTGGTATGGGCGCTAATCCTGTATTTATTGGGCAGTTGACCTCCTCCAAAAAGTGTATTATGCTATCGCGACCAAACAGCCATTTCCCACTCCCATAATAAGCCATTCTTTTGTGGAATTACCATTATTTTCTTATTTGGCACTGAGGTCAAATAAACTAGTTGACTTTTTTTTTGCAGAAACTAGATTCCTATTGTCTAGTCCAAAAAGGAAAATTTTGATTTGCCGTTGTAAGAACAACAGACAAATCGAAGCCATGCTCAAAGCATGTTCTTTATAGAATAAAGAATTTAGATTCAAACCCTTCGAATGTTTATAAAGATATAGAATGAAGAGTTATTTTGAAATTTTCCTAAGGGAATATAAATGAGAATTCGGTCCTAAATTTTATAGGGGGGAATTGCAGGCCTGTATGTCACATATCCCCCTTCCCGCTGTAGAATGATGCCATCATTATTCAGGTTAATCTCCGTTAAATTTTATGGTTCTTAAAATTGTTTATTCAAGGTTATCTTTGTAGTTCCTTCACCACAAAATGACTATTTAACTTTTATTTTAAAATTATATAATGTATTAAGTATATATATATATATATATATATATATATATATATATATATATATATATATATATATATATATATATATATATATATACGAAAAGAGAAACCACCAATGCAGCAGCACAAACACATTGAAAAAAAAAATTCTTTTTGAAGAGGTGTACATTTTATGTGTACAACTATAACTATTTTTCATCCCATCATCGTCAGCAACTAGATCATCCCATTCTTTTTTTTATACACACTCTTGTCTAATAAGCTTTGAGACTGTAGGTTGCATAATTGGCCATCTTTCTTCAAAAAGTAATGCCTCGGCATTGGCTTTTCCAGTCTTCATTTTGGCCATGGGTTTAATCTCTTTTTCTGATAAAACCTCCGAAATATCGCTGACCATGCCTTGGTCTGTTGAGCTATCAGAGCCATGTACTTTTGCTCTTTTCATTTACTGTCCTTAAATTTATCACTTTGGTTGTTGGAACTTATTGTGCCAAAAATATTTCCTGCTCTAATGATACTAGTCGAACTTGATGCTTGATCAGGTGGAAGACTGATGTTTTCCAAATTTATTTTTCTCTTTGTAGCTCTCTTTTCCTTTTTGCATTCTACTTTGTTAGCTACTCCGTCACCATGTTCTTCCATTATAAGTCGCGCTGAGCCGTTTCCATTTAAATTTGAAGCAAACTTAAATTTATGCCCCAATGAAGCAATCACGTCAAGTGATTGGTTGTTGCAGCAATCGCCGCAAGAAGCCAGACATCTTCCACAGGCATCAATAAGTTTAATGAAACGCAATCCCAACCTTTCATACCATGTCTTCTCTTGAAGCGAACAGATGGGGATGCTTGTCCTCTTGGGATCTTGGAGCACCTTTGGCTGTGTTGTTACAGCGTCAGTTGCAATCAGTTCAGTTGTTTTTTTTTTTTGGTTCTTTCAGGTTCTCCAGCGTCACACGGTGAGTAGGGACACGACTTTCCTCACTTTTACTGTCACTTGAGCCAGAATGTGAGCTAGAAATTGAAGCTGTAGTTACGTCCTCGCTGTCATCTGTAAGTTCCGTTGTAGTCCAATTCATTTTTTTTTTCTTTTATTCCTACCTTTATCATTGCACTTAAGCAATCTCGGAAGCTGAAACCAGCCGTATTTATGAATCATCGTCACAATATGCCCCTTAGTTGGCTTCAGCCCCCACTACTCTAGAAAGTGAGGGCTCTGATCCAGCGGGTAAATCTTTTTAGCTTCAATTAAAAAATAATACAGGCAATCTTCTTGCTCATAGGTTTCGAGGAAGAGAAATATTACAACATACTGCTTCAAATGCAGACTCCTCATCCCCAATTTTTTGCAATTTTCCCGAAGAGCGCCATAGGCTCTCAATACATTTGGTGTGGATGGTCGCATCCCAAGGGTCAACAAATTTCCTCTTGCTCATCCTCTCGATTCCTCCCGATACCCAAACCTGGCTGAGAGGCCTCCCCCCTATTATATTTTTGTCGAACCAACACACTTTCGTCTATTTCGACAACAATACCTCACCTCCTATTGGCTTTTGGTGTCCTACTCAATTCTCAAGCACCTCGCTACACCAAGACCTCCAGTCCACACTTGAGTTTTTGGGGTAATCTCCAGTTGTAGCATTGCTGAACGATGCTCCTACGTGTCGGTAAAAATGCAAAAAACATAAGGGATCGGTTCGGTGGAAGTTTGGAGCCATCAGGAAAACTTCCCTTCCTATTGCTCACAGAGAAGTTGTATCGTTTCCTCTTTTTTGGATACGGGAGTCGAACTGAGCTATTGCATATCCAAACATTATTTGGTAGGGAAGTATAGTGCAAACAGGGGGTCTGACAGCAGGGACCAATTACTTCGGTTGGCAGCACACCAAGAATCCTACAAAAAATCAATACTGTCATCATCCTTGTTCAAAAATTTAATTTCACCCTCAAATAACTTGATTTTGCAACCTCCACAGCTTGAATTTGCAGACATTATGAATATTGGTAAGTTTAAATACCACTTTTGATTGGAACCTTGGGGAATATTTATCTACACTTTCTTCCGTCAGCTTTCACATTTTTGACCAAAAAGTGTTCTTTTATTTAAAATTTGATGTCAAGAAAGAAGAAAAAATTAATGGGAGAGTAGGTTAGAATCCTACCGACTGCGCCAAATGTTATTGGAGGGTGATTATTTATAAGGAATGTTACTGAGGGGGTTCATTTATAATAATGTTGCTGGGAGTTCTTCCTGAGTCTTGGAAGCTTAATGTCGGCATAACAAGGGGTGTTCAAATCGAGGTTACATAATGGGAGCTAAATAATTGAGCAATTACAACAGAAGGACACTGTTAATTATCCCCAATGATCTGGTTGAAAGAATCATCTTAGTAATATTCGGGTCTCCTATGTTGCGTAGATTCTCTTGAGAGCGTACATAAAGACCATTGAATCTTTGCCTGGTGTTTAGATTCATAAACAAGGACGATTAGCAAACAATATATTTATTTCAGTACTTACATACAAATTTTCGGATAAAGCACATCAAATTCACCTTAATCAAAGGTTTGGTTGTTCCACAAATTGACTATTCTGACTATATTTTAGAACTTGTTTAATTCAAAGACTGAACTTTTTCTCCCGACGAAAGATTTTCGATGTGGGTGCTAATCCTGTATTTAATGCGCTGTTGACCTCTTCCGAAAAGGGTGTTGTGCTTTCGCAACCGAACAGGCATTTCCTACTTCCATAATAAACCATTCCTTTGTGCTGTTACCATAATTTTCTTATTTGGCACAGAGGTCAAATAGACTAGTTGACTTTTTTTTTAGAAACTAGATTCTGATTGGCTAGTCCAAAAAGGAACGTTTTTGTTTGCCTTTGTAAGAACAATCAAATAACTCAAAGCCATGCTCAAAGCAAGTACTCTAAAGAATAAAGAATTTAAATTTAAAACCTTCGAATATTTATATGAACATAGGATAAAGAATCTTATTTGGAAATTTTCTTAAGTGAATATAAATGGGAATTTGGTCCTGAATTTTATAAGGGGGAATTGCAGGCCTGTATGTCACATATCCTCCTTCTTGCTGTAGAACGATGCCATCATCGTTCAGACTAATCTCTTTAAACTTTATGTTTCTTAAAATGCTTTAGTGTTTATCACAGGATATTTTTACAATTCCTACACCACAAAATGACTAACTTTTTTTTATAAGATTCCTACACATTACATTAATAAAAATCACTAGAACAACAAATGGGTTTACACGTGAATACCTAATTTCAATTTTTTTTGAATTGTAATTAATTTTACTTTATTATAATTTAATTGCGTTTTTACCTATTGTATTTAGCTTCTAATTGATCCCAGGTATTCGATAACATTAAAATGAACAATTAGAATAAAATTACATCATAATAAAATCTTTATTGGCTCTTTTTCATAATTTTTCACCATGTTTAATTTACAATTCACTATTGGCACATTCTTTTATCGTTCATCACTAAGTTTATATTTTCTTTCACACCTATCCCATAATTTTCACGTCTCTGACAATGTCACCAATTGAATGGGTATATTATTGCTTTTACAAATTAATGTTAGCTTATATTTTCTCATCTAAAGTACTTTTACTGTTTAAAATTTTCATTAGTTGTTAAAGTTTGTAACATTTCTTAATCGTATGTAAAATTGTAATAAGAGTCGTTTGACTTAGATAGTTCTGAAAACCTTACTTGGTATGTCGATTTACAAGTTATAAAATTAAGACTTATGTTGTTCTTTTCCTATCTTCATGTTTTTGAGTGTTCATGATTTGTGATTTTGAGTGTTTCCATAGAGTTGGATACAGGCGATCCTTCGATAGTCATAGTTCTTGTTGGTGTCTACGTGGTGGGTGGTTGGTGTACCTTCTCAGCTGAATACTGTTTCTTTTTAGGTTTACATAGTTCAGTTGGAAGGATAGAGATGATTGTAGGACAGCAACTGGTTCTTTCTTGTACACGATTGGTGTTTCTTGATGTGTCTTCTCTTGGTTGATAGCTGTCGGGTCGAATTAGATGTTTGATGTTTTGGGTATTCTTCAATGGTTAATAAATCATAACGATTGGTGTTACTTGTTCCTTTCTTTTTGACCATGACGTTAGTTAGTGCCATCTTTGGTTAGTGCCAGAGCATGTTAATTGCTATATTAAAAACGTCTTGGCAGAATCACATTCTTAATATGCAAAATGACAGATAACAGTATGTAACTGTCACAACAATAATATATATAGCCCATGATCATTAATGAATAATATCGCTACTGTGACATGTGAATCTAAGAGCACTGTTCTAAAAGGATGGTGAAATAAATGGTAAATATTAGAGGTCTTACGTTTACATATTATATATTCTTCAAATGCTTTATACTTCCAAAGCATGATTGTGTTGAAAAGAAACGCAATTTATTGTGTCATAGCATTTCAACTATCTTACCTTAGCAGTATTTTTGTCTTGGGGATAGGATATTAGAATTTACAAGAGAAAACCTCTTAATTCTCTTGTATTTCTTAAAAAATGGATAAGTACTTGGTAATTGTTAGAGGATTTGATTTTTCATAAAATTATTTCTGCCGAACGTTTCATATTTCTGATGTGATTTTGTTGAAAAGAAACACAACTGATTGTGTCTTAGCCTTTCAACTAACATACATCAGCAATATTTCTTTGCTTTAGGGACAGGATATATAATTGTACAGGAGAAGACCTCTTAATTTTCTTGTTTTGTCATGTCCTCCCAGTTCTGATGGGGTAAATATTGTCGGGGGCAGTAGGCTTTAATTGACGCATCTCTTGTTCCTCAATTATGTCGTTTTTGGGCTTTGTTCTTCTCCGTCGTAAGGGCTTTCATTGTTTACTGCTAGCAGTGCCCATATTGTTAGTGAAATGAGAAATATCATAATTATGTATATATATATTTTACCAGGAATTTGGCGAAGACAATCCAAACTGATATTTCTCGTATTTTAATCTGGTCCTCGTTAGTGAGTAATAGTATTTGTATATCTAATGCCTCTTTTATTTTTGTTAATTGCATTGTACCTTTGATTTTTTCTATTTCTGGCCATATGGATGTTGTTGATTCTTCGCTGTTTATATTTGGGATTGTGAATGACAAGTTCATTCCTTGGAAGTTTATTATTTTTGGCTCATGATGTTTGTGCTTGTTGTGATTAAAGGTGTTCGCATAGATATCTCTTGATCACAAATCAGCAACCTGGTTTAATTGTAACTGTTCTAACGTCCTTTAGCAGTAGTTCAGTTCGATGTTTGGCGTCAATTTTCTATGTATTGTTGCAGCAGGATAGAGTTCATATCGTCTTTTTTGTTTTTAACGGTTGCTATCAAAGATATTTGCACAGTTGTCTCTTTGATCACAAATCGTCAACCTTGTTTAATTGTTATTGTTCCAACGTCCTGCAGCAGCAGTTCAGTTCGATAACTGGGTAAATGTCCTCTGTATTTTTGTAGCAGGATAGAATTCATACCGTCTTTTCTGTTTTTTAACCTATGAAAATTTAACTTGACTGCTTGAATTTTGAAAATTCACTGAGCAAGACTAATTTTTCCACACCCACGAAATGCCCTATGTATTCCCAATGCTCCTCCCTATAGACGGTTAAAGCTCATCTTACGAGCCCAAGGATAATTTGGCATTTTTAAAAAATAACTTAACAAATAGTTTTGTTAAGTCACAGGGAGTCCTTGTATATGAAAATCTTTTATTTTAGAACCATATTAACCTTATCCGATTAAAAGTGTCAAGAAATTTAAGTATGATGCGTATGGCTAGGAACATTTTTCGTGGATGTATTTAAAGATTCTTTATATTTCTTTCATACAGCCTTACATGAATTACTATTCTAGTGTTTGGATAATTTCTCCCCCCCCCGTTAAAATATGTTTCTAATATGCTTGAAAAGGCCCTTCAGTTAGTTTTAGATACGAATAGTACGTCAGCAAAATCTCTCCTTAGGGTCCATCCACAGTATTTCTTATCTTGGGCTATGTCTATTCATAATTATCTTCATGGTCAATTTCCCTCAGCTAGTGTAAATCTTCATGAAACTCGTAATTCAGAAGATTTACTGGTTTGATCTCCAACCGTGAGGTCAGGTCTTAGCCCTGTATACGTATTTGGTGGGGTTTGGAACTCTCTACCGAAGAATATCAGATATTGCCACTCCGTCGAGGTCTTCAAAAGATTATTGAAAAGTCAGTTGGGTGTATTTTTCATCTTATTCTTTTAGTTGGTCATAAAAAATATACTAAAATATAATATATTTTAGTTGGTCAGTTCAGTTGAGTGTAAAAAAAACGGGCGTTTCATGTAAGTATTTGCATTTTTCTGTTTATTTTTGTTTTTTTTCCTCTCCGTGTTTTTTTTCCCTTGTATTGAATTAATGAATCTTGATAGATATGATTGTAATGTTTTTACCTACGTTCACAGGCCATGCAGCCTTTTGTTGGGGCATTAAAAGAGATGCATGTTTTGATTATTTGATAATAATAAAGTTGAAGGTAAGGTTTAAGTTAATTTAGTACGAAATGTAACAATACTTTCAGAAATGATTCTTCTTTAGTTCCAAAAATTAATATTCTTTTCAAACAATTACAGTGAAGAAAAATCAGTGTTAATAGTGGAATGAAATGCACTTCCGACTATGTATTCCTTTAGGCTATGTTCTAACCACTTAGAAATGTAGACTTTCTCCATGGTTGGTGCTACAGCATAAACGGATGCATTAGTAAGATGAAAAGAAGCATAAAATCCATGATACAAAATCCTGCCACTTAGAAAATATATCTCGGAGAAGAAATTGAGTGAGGGGATGCATTCTCACATTAAGAAAATCAAGACTGAGTCGTGAAAATCATAGGTATGGAAGAAGTGAGGTTGTTCTATGATTAAGCAACATTCACTATTAATATATAGGCCTAGTTTGAGTACATCAGCAGTCTAAATAATAAAAGGATAGGAAATTCTAATTTTAATTGAGTCACTAAATGATCATTTGTTCTGTAGGTACGACAATTGGTATTACAAACCAAGCTTGTTTTTATTTGAAACATTTTGGGAACAATTACCTTAATTCACCTACAGAACTGTTTTAGCTTGTCGCTCCTCCTCTTTGGATATACAATTTTACCCATTCAGAGAATATTACGGTGATATTTTCTAGTAAATAAATTGAATAAGTAATTATAACGAAAGTAACCCTTGAATAAGTAATCATGGTGAAGAAACTTAATTAAAATAACAAATAGAATCCAATAATTAATAGCTTTCTTCATTGTAAGTGAAATTAAACTGTAGCAATATATGCTGATATCTACTTTATATGAAAATAAATATATAAATAATTAATTTCAAGCCATGAACTCAAATTAGTCATGCCTGAAGTTCCTAGAATTATACGTGCTTAGAGGTCTGTTTTTAAACTATCACTTCCATTTTTTGCTGAAGATCTAACTTTTTCATTTCATACTGTTAGAGAGCATTTTTCTTCAGTTCTTCCTTATCAGTTCTTATTAGCGATACACTATTTCCAAATCAGTTTTACACGTTTTCGCGTTCTTTAGAATTTTTTAAATAAAATTAAAAAAATGGGCTTTGCATTCTATGTTAACCTATAAATTGGTTCAAGCTCTAAATTGGTACATGTAGATCTTTCATCAGATTCACAAAACTCTTTATCAGACAGCATGCGCGTTATGGCAGGTGAATCTTCATTTCCTCTGGGCCCAAACTCCTCTTGCTCTTCAATAAAAACATAAAAAAAATCATAAGAAATTTCTAAATAATAGTGAAAAACCAAGAAATAATGATAATAATAATTATTATTCCTGCACGCTCTTACAAATAGAAAGTATAAGTCCTCATTTACCAAATATTAAAAACGGTAAAAAAAGACAAATAATTCAGAGGCAACAACCCAACACAAGGGCTCAGCAGGGACACTTGCCCATAAGGTTTCGGAACTTGAAATTCCCTACCCAGGCAACTGACGTGCCTACCATAAATTCCCTATGGTGTCCCTGGGATAGTTGTCACCCCAAAATATATGCCTATGAAAAAACAAATGTAGAACAACCAAGTAACACCAAAACAAGTCTATCATGCTTTGGTTCTGGCCTTCGTGTATTTATGTTACGAATTCACAATCTATATTAATAGTAAACGATTATTAAAATTTTTTCACTATATCAAATTTTCTCTATTGATGTAAATGTGACCATATGAAAATACAATATATCCAAAATTCACCGGAAATCCACCGTCAAAAATTAGGGTCACGCCAAACTCAATAACAAGGAAAATCAAAATCAACCAAAGAATTTGCTAACTATTTCAAGACGATTCTGTCGGTATTTGTTTTAAAGTTCGTTATAATGAAAACTAAATTTTTTAAATTGCCAAGTTAATCTATTTCAAGAAAAACCTATTAAAATCAATTTTTGGCTTAATATTTTATATCTATTTTAAAATTAATATAATTCCCACAAATCCTTGTATATCTAAGTAACTGTGAGAAAAATGCTGAATATATGATATTTGAGCGTATATTACTTTCAGTGAACGGGAAAATTAATCACTTCAAACTCGAAATCATCCGTTTGATTATACATTTTAAAACCTAATTTATTATTATCAGAAATATTTAAAATCTGAGAAATGATCTTCTAGATCAGTGCCATCACTATGTCCAAGAGTAAGCTCTGATGGATGTATATTTTTAGAAATATCAATAAATTCCTTACAATTTAGAACCAAAATATCATATAAATATCTTTTATTATTTGACAAAACATGTTTGAAATTATTTGGATTATTCTTATCTATCATATATTTATATTCGAGTTGGCTTAAAAAAAAGTCAGCTATAAATGGGCTGGCCTTCCCCCGTTTGGGAATTCCAACGATTTGCTTATACAAATTACCATTAAATCTTATACAAGGATTATATAAAACAAATTCTAATAAATCAAAATCATATCTAAGCTGTAACATCTCGAGCTAACTGTAGTCTTAAAGCAGTTTGTCCATAAAGCTTTATTATCATTAGCGTCTATTTTTAAGAACCTCTTACTAGATAAGAGGAAAGATTTCTTGATAACCGTTTTAAATTTTCTAACACAAAATTAAGTGATAAATTAGTATACATTGTCGCGAAATCGAAAGACTCAATTGTTTTAGTTGAAGCCATTGTTAAAGAGTATATCACCTGCAGTGAATTATTAACACTCCGGCATGGATTAAAATTCGAAAATTTGTTAATGCCAGGACAATAGGTTTTAATTTTATTTATAATTTCCTTTAAAATTAAAGAGAGGTCAGTAGCATCAATGTGGGTTGGACACCTAGCTGCTCCAGCAGTAAACCGTGGTTTAGGGGTATTCTTATGAAATTTTACTGTCCAATATAGGAAAGGGAACTTTTTATCATTGTCATTAATTTTAATATAAAATTTTTTAAAAGAATTTTTTCAGTTTGTTCAATTAAATTTTCATCCTCTAGCCTTTCAGAAACATTAGTCCATAATAACTCCCCTTTTAAGACATCACAGTACAGCTTCTGACAAATTATGGCAAAATTAATATTAGATTTATCCACCGGCACAATTATAAATTCATTCTGTAGATTAGCAATTGTTTGTTTTATCCTAGCACTATAAAATAATGATTTAGTGTTACTATTCTTAATTTAGCATATATTTTATTTCGTTTTCTATTAATAATTAAATTTTTCGAACTTTGAAAACTCTCTTTATTTTTATTTTCTTTCTTACACCACTTATCAATAAATAAATCAAAATAATTTTCCAAGCCATCAAGAATTCTAACAAATAATTATTTGAAGATCATCTTGTTTTATTATTGACATGTCCTCCGTTACAACATGGTGGTAAATGGGATTTACAAATGGACCTAATTGCTTACAATTACAAACAGGTTTCGAATTTATACCACTGTCCAATCTTTTAAGTATCAAATTATAATTAAAAATCGTTTTCCCAATAGATTTTGAAAATTTATAAGTTAAAACTGGACTATCATTATAATTCAAATTACTAGGAAGGGCCTGTTTCACATCCCATGGATTTAAAATTTCTGGCAAATAATTAATGTCATAAAATTTGAAAAGTTTTCCTTTATGAACTATTTTATCATATAGTTGTGCCTTATGAATTGAAAACATTTTCTCTTTGTCATTTGAAGAAACTTCTGTGTAATCTGCCTCGTATTTTTGGTACTGACAAGTTTTCACAAGTCACAGCGTCTTTTTGGAATCTTAATCCTTTACTATTGGAAATGATTTTACTTGGTGGACTCATGGGTACAGTAACGCAATGGAACTTCAGCGTTAAATTTTGTTTCTTTTTTTTTTATTTTAGGAACTGTGTAGTAAGATTAATCATTTAAGGAAGTCACTAACTTTTCTTGAAATTATTACTATATCATGAGTTACTTCGCCATCTATGTTTTTTCCAAAATTATTGTAGCTGAGTTTGGGTATTTGCTGTCAATAGGATAGGACTATTCATTACTTTGAGGTTATTTTCACATTTGATTTCTATAAGGATAGATTTGTAGTTTAATTCATTTGAGATTTTCTCCAGGGCCTAGAAAATATCCTGTTCTTTTGGTATTTTCACTATCGCCATCTTTTTTCTCAATTAGACTACCCCGCCATCTATACTGCGAAACTCATGTAATGCCATCTTTTTTTCTATATCATCAAGTTGCTGTTTTTCTCAGAACAAGCAGAAGAGAAGGAGGAACCCTCTGGAAGTGCCGCATTGCACCCACCGGTATTCAGTCAACTGCAAATTGTGGGACAATTGCTTAGTAATCACCCTTGTTCCTGGGTGATTACAGTAACTAATTTCAAGCATTGGGGATGCTATAATACTAAATCCTGTGTTGAACTACATATCACGTTCAATGATTAGTGGATTAAAGAAGTAAGTATTTTTGAAACGAGCTGTGGAGTTTTTTTTATAGATACTCAATCTTTAAGGCAAAATAGTTGTTGAATAAGGAGGCAAGAACTGGTGATCAATTAACGACATGCGTCCAAGATGAGCAATCTAATGGATATTGCGAAGCTATTTGCAAGATGGGCTAAAGGAAGAGCAACAGTGGGTGCATGTTTCCTATCGACAGTGAATGAAATGCGACGGCAGTTCTCAGTTTTTTTCGAACGCTACAACCAAGTACCACTCCTTTATTTCGTTTTTCCTATCCAGTCGATTCTCAGGCTACAAACTTTACTATTTTCATGAGTCGACTCAACTATTTTGCTCTATAGCATCAAAAATGTCCTTTGTTCTGACTTTTTTTACTTTAAGAACTAGGTCATGTATTTTGTAATACTTATTACAATATTACATACTTATTACATACTTATTCATGATCTTGTTCTTCTTCTGAATGAGAAAAAAATAATTGATTTCTCTAGAATAAAACTCCCCCTACTTCACCTCCAAATCTTGCTGAAGAATTTTGGAGGATGTCTGGATGAGTGCTTTCATAAATAATAGATAAGTACTTTCAAGAAGTCCATAGGAATACCTAATGCTTTAAGAGAATAGTTCTTATCATGACGGATATAAATCTATAAAAGTAAAATATCTGTTGAAAAAAAAAATTGATTTCTTAAAATTTTAGGTGAGTGGATTATACTGGAAATACTTTTTACGATTATTTTATATCATTGTTTTAGCAGCAACAAAAATTTATGTTAAGAAAGTCTTCACAAATTCCACTAGATTTCTTTTTTTTTAATTTCTCACTTTTTGAATCTGATTAGATTCATGCACATACCGTAAAACCATTCTTAAAAAATAAAATTTTGATGAAATTTCCACTGTATATGCAAATTCGTGAAAAGAAGCTTTTTTAATGGCGCAATCATAATGTAAATGACCTACGCGTGTCTCCCAATAACAGATTCTCTTTGGAAGTAAGCCAGAGTTAATTATAAGAAAACTTTAAAATAATAAAGATTATTTAAGATTTGGAAATACATGTACTAAAATAATTTGTTCCAAAATATAGAAACTTTTTAAGTGATATGAGAATGGAAAAAAAGAAGATTTAGACATTGGAATTGAATGCACGATTACAGGAATGAAATGTGTTACAACTAAATGTGGAAATGAATTCGCTATTACTTTTGATTTTAAAGGTGAAATGATTGTTCAATTTCCACCTAAACGTTTTTATTCTAAGGTAGCTTATCTTGAAAAGAAATTTTAAAAATGAAATAAAGGTATGATTTCAAAGGCTATTGAAACAAAATAAAGATAAAATAAATTATTTTGATATTAATATCGAATTATCCACTAAATACTAAATTATTACAATTTATCGGAAGCATAGGAAAAATGGAGTATGAGTAAACTCTTGTGTCACAAATTAATAAAATTCTTATTTCAAAAGACCAGTTACGATCTTAAAGATAAGAAAGAGAAATTATAAAAATGTCACAAAATTTTAATATAAAATAGTGCGAATTCAACTGAAACGGGGGTAAACTGATAGGGTGATATCTAAGCCATATTCACATTGTGAAAAGTATAAAAATCAGACCAAATTTGATTTCCAAGGACCTGTTCATGTTGAATGCAGGAATGAAAAATATTCAAAATGTGCAATAATGGATATTAAAATGATGTAAAATGGACTGAAAATGATCTAAATTGAATGAATGAGTTCGGTGGTTCAGAATATGCCTTTTCTATACTACTACTATCATTTGTCAAAATTCCACATAATATTTTTTTCATCTAAAACATAATAGAAGTTATTTATTTCTTTTTTGAGTGCCATCATGGTATCAAGCAAAATCTTATCTTATAAGAAATACTTAGTCAAGGCAAAAACATATTTGTCTTTTCTTTGACTTTCTTTTACAGTAGTTTAAGAAAGTGGGGCAGCATTTACTTCTATCGTTGGCTGCAGTGTTTGTATTCACCTTTAGGTTTTGCTTTTAGGGGTATATTTTGACTTTAATGCTTTATTTTCTTCGGTTTTACATCCTAAGAGACTATCGTCCAGAAATCTACTCAGGTATTCGCAGGGGATGTTTTTTTCCATTTAAAATATTCAAATTCGTAATCAAAATCCTGAATTTTTAGTATCCAACAGGCAAGGATTCCCGTGGGTATTTAAAAATTTGTAAATACTATAAACTGTTATGGTCTGAGCATAAATTAAATTTTCTGTAAAAATTTCTCCAGGGCGATGAATGATTGACAATAATTCAAATTGGGTAGCTGAGTAATTTCTTTCTCCTGGCGTTAGGGTACCAGATGTGTATGCTATAACTATTTCTTCTCCCTTTATTATTTGGGAGCGGAGAGCTCCTATTCCCTATGCTAACGCATCTGTGGTAACTACGAACTGTCCTCTTTGGGAATCCAGCAATGATAAGATGTTTTCCAAAATAAGCGCTTTGGTTTGGTTTGGGTGGGTCGAAGATTTTTAACTGATTTTACTGACTAAAGTCATGTCACCAACAATCCATTAAAAAAAAATGCGCATGCTACTCTGTTATTTTACGATTTTTCTTTCCACATCCGAAGATGACAAAGGCTTCATCCTATTCTACGGACACACAATCCAAACTACAGGGTTGCCTGTGGCAAAACAGCCTTCTTGTTTTCCATACAAACATAAGGACTGGCTAATAAATGAAATGCAGGAACTTTAAAGAAATGAAAAAATAAAACCCAGCATAAGTCCCTATTCTGCACCCGTAATTTTAGTCCCTCCCAAAAAATAACGACAATAGACTAGTCAAATATTATAAAGCCCTGGACAAACATATGGTTAGTGACAAATTTCCTTTACCTAGAATAGATGAAATACTAGATTCCATCTCAAATAAAAATGAAGTATTTACTTCCCTAGACTTAACACCAGGATACCAACAAGTAAAAACTGCCGAGGGTGATGTATATAAAACTACATTCTCTAAAAAAGAATACAGCTCTTATGAATACTTAAGGGGGCCCTTTGGACTCAAAACGAGTTCAACCGCATTATGCAGACCTTTTCTTCACTTACTAAGAGGCTTAAATAATATAATTCATTTTGTTGATACCAAAGACCATTTAATTAGCCTAGCCAAAGTATTCAAAAAATTCAAGGAAATAATTTGAAATGCAGACTAGAAAATTCAATTTGTTTCAAGCAAAATTAAGCTTTTGAGAGTTGTAGTATCATAAGGCCAAATATCACCAGACCCCCAGAAAGTAAAATCAGTTAAAAATCTTAGGCCCACCCAAACCTATTTTCCTAAATACATTCAAACCACCAAAACCCAAACCCACCCAAAATATTAAACAATTAAGAGGAACATTGAGATTAACGGGTAATTTTCCTAAATTCAAATAAAATCACGCCCAGGTTGCAAAGCCCCTGACTGATCTTACTACACAAGGAAACCTACAAAAGACTACTTGGTCAAAAAGAGCTCAAAATTGTTTAGGTTACCTGAAAAAAATACTTCTATTGGAACACATCTCATCATTACTGGATTTCCAAACAGAACAATTCGCAATTACCACAGATGCACCAGCCAAGAAAATAGGAGCTATCATCTCCCAAATAATAAACAGGGTAGAAACAATTTATAGAATAAGCATCTCGAACCCTAGCGCCATTAAGGAAGAAATTACTCAACTACCCAACTTGAATGTCAATTCATCATCTGGACAAATTTCGACAGGGGTATATCCAGGGGGGCCCCAAAATTTTTCGGGCAGCTTCATTTGCATTCCGTTTTTTTCTTTTTTTCCAATTTTTTAGGTAAACTTGTCAATTTGATCAATTTTTCGTAACTGATTTACGCAATTAACAACAAAAACAAAGCTCTCCTATGAATGTAATAAGCAAAGTTCAAACATAAAACAGACAAAATAATTTATCTTTTGCCGTTTCAGTATATATCTGCCAAATTGGCATAAAAATTTTAAATTACTGCAAAGATTTCTCTACAGACATGGAATTTTACCCTATTTTACGAACATGGATACACATGTTGAAGATGAATAAGTTGTTTTTCGTGTTAATCGTTCGATAAACGTTCGAAAGCACAGGAAGTTATTGCTATTTGTCTATTCACAATGACAGATTGAAAAGAAGCTTTGCTGCTAAAAGTTTAAACGGACAAAAATAAAAAATTTTGACATGAACATAGAATGGATAAGAGACGAAGACTGATGGCTGAATGTTCAAGGGGATCGAACGTTACTTAGTAAAATATCCACAAATGCCCAGAAATCGAAAGGTATGTTTTGATTAATAATAACCAACCACCCGAAAAATCCTTAGTTTTAGTTTTTTGATTAACTAAATAGCGAATGAACCAATAGGGCGTTCGTGTGAATAAATCCTTCAATCTATTTATTTTAACTATATAGCTAATTTGTTTGAAATTAGATGAATGAAAGAGTCAAAAACAATTTAGGCAAGGTACAGATCCCAGGGGTCGGAGGGGGGCGACCCTCCCCCCAAGACACTCTGTCACCCTTATTCCATTCTTTTTTCTTTTTTTAAAATGAACTTCACTTTACTTTTCCACCTCGAGTCATATTGGCGCCCTTGGTCCAGTGGCTTCCGCACCCAAGATTTTATTCTTGATCTATTAGAGATTCAGTAACGAAACTGCTATCACGATTAGTTTACTAATCATTTCGTCATAAAATTAAAAGATAAGTTTCGTTTGCAGGAAAAATCAATCATATAATTAAACTTGCTTGCTGTGTTGTCTTTTTTTTTGTTTTCGTGGGAGATTTTTTTTTATTTTCTTTCTTAAGACCCCCTCGATTTAGGGTACAGTTTCCATGAGGTATGATAAAGATGGACCACAGGAAGGGAAAACATTACAAAAGGGGTTTTGGGGAGTGTTTTGGATATTTGAGTTTGCCGAGTGGGATTTGGGAGAGCTAATTCCCGTGTTGTATCTTATTGAGCTGCCTGACTGTAGTAAGATGCAGGGTAGAATACTATCTTCCTTCCACAAAGCCATAGTGAAACGTCGTCTATGTTGTCTGAAAATAATGTGGAAGTTGGAAACTAACCAAATTGATCGTGTGAATAAACTAAAGTCACCAATAAGGTACTTATCCCTATATTTACTTTCGGGCTTCTGAGTCTTTCTGCAATGTAACTAAAGCTGGTATATCTGTCTTAGGTGTGATACGCATGTCTTGTCTTCTTTTGAATACGCAAGATTTGTTTTGAGGTTCTTGATTACAAAATCCTTGATATCTCAGTTGTGACATTACAACTGTGTAGAAACATGCTGCAAAAGTCATGGTCTTTGCAAATTACGTGTCTGATGAATCTGTCCTCAAGTCACTAAAAATGCTCTCCCTTCTCTCTGTGAGCCGAGATGTGAACTTTTCTTCAATTTTTGACACTCACTACTTATGAGTCTGAAGCATTGTTCATTGCGGCCACCTACTTGTGTTAAGGGTCTATTTACCAGAAGCAGAAGTAAAATCGAGTCGTCGTTTCATTTGTTTCTTTTTTCTGTCAGTACATTTAATCGTTCACAGTTCGTTCACCTTGTAATTTATTAATGTTGCAGAAAAAATGTATAAATTAGTTGAGGCCTGGGCCAAAAATATGAGATATGTTTCTATTAAATGAACCTTAAATTTTGTGAAGAGTCACGTATAAAGTAAATGAAAGACCTAAGCATTAATGCCCCTCCCATTCCCCAGGGGCTCCCTGGAAAAACAAGAGCCATAGAAAAATATTTGTTTTAGGGCTATACAAGCAACAGTTCATGCTTTTCGTCTAGCTAGTAAAATTTATTGAATTTTGTTCTAATTCCTCAAGAATGACCCCCTGAATCGAAAAGGCGGTTTAACTAGAAAAAATAGCTCTTTTGAAAGTACAAACAAATTTTTAGGGTAAAGAGCGAGGTATTGACGAGGGTACAAACCCTCTCATATACGAAACAATTTCTGTTGGTTTTAAATTCTAATATTGGTCTTCACGTTAGTCGAAATTTTAATTATTTATTTAATTTCTGATCGTTATTTAAATAATGCTGGGAATTCTAGCTCCCCCTTAATGGACGATTCCCTTACCCCCTTGAGAAATTCCTCCATGGAAAGATCCTACCTTATAACCCCCTCCTCCCCCACACCAGGAAAATCCCCCTGAAAACTCTGTATCCTTCCCGAATAACCAATACTATATGTCAGCAATGGACAAGGCTTATAAATTGCAGTCTTTCCCCTGGGAGCTCTGGGGGATTAAATCATGCTCAAAGACAGTGGGACTTTCATGCTCGGGTGATTTTGGAAAAAAGTGACCGTGGAAGGAGGCCTATTTGTCCTCCAATTTTTGGCATCTTAAAAAGACCATTAGAGCTTTCAGTTTCCGTTCAAATAAGCCCTCAAGATATTCCAGACCACTGGGTCGATACGATCAGCCCTATGAAAAAAAAACAAACATACACGCATCCGTTATCTATCTTCTGGTAAAAAATACAAAATTATACATTTTTGCAGATCGGAGCTTAAAACACCTACTGTAGGATTGTCTGATACACTGGATCTGATTGTGTGATTTTCAGTAAGATTTTATCACTCTTATGGGCTATTTCCACCTTTTTGAAAATGAGGCAAATTTCATCAGGCTCGTAACTTTTGATGGGTAAGACTAAACTTGATGAAACCTATATTATTAAATCAGCATAAAAAACCAATTCTAGTGATATCAAAACCTTTTTGTTTAGTATCGGTTATCAGTTGCGTCGTTGTGGGGGGGGGGAGAGTAATATAGTAATTTATGTTCGTTTTGGGTTTGATTTATTTATTGATGCTTATTTGTGATAGTTTAACGCTTGGATAAATTATTTGATTCTAGATTTCCTCAATTTTGGTTTAATGGAGCTCTTTACTTTTCTTTGAAAACTTATTTTGTGGAAAAGTTTTTAATTAATTTCTGTTCATTCTGTCTTGTCACAGTCTTCTTCAAGTAACAATAAAATAATGTTTTAAATCTTGTTGGTTTTTCTTCAAGAATTTATAGTCTGGGCTGCTATTTGTATCCTGAAGAAACTCTTTCTTTTGACAACATGTACCCTTTTGAAAATTTTGACACAAATAGTTGCGTTTAATCCTGTTTATACCTCCTCTAGTTGACCTAAGAAATGAGACTTAATACAATTCTGAAACTATTCTATATATGCTCTTTTGCAGCTTGGATGCACTTCCACTCTTTTGATTTATTTGAATTTTAAGAGCAGAAGTGGTAATAAAAGCATAAAAGATTGAATAAAACCCTTTAACTTAATACCCTCAATTGTTTTTGGGATATTGCAGAGTTGTCTTATTAGCATCCAGCATGCACACAGTGCTTTTTCATTTAATTTTAAAGCAATATATAATTGTTAATCATAATGAGCATATTGTATAACTGTGGTAGGGTGACCTACCCAATAACCATTGAGATATAATTGCTATTCAGCTAGGCTGAATAAAAAGGCAGTCCTTATGTTTTTATTGGAAGTTTTTGAAAATTATGAGCTAAAGATGAGGTCCCAGTGCCCTCCAACAACATTTAACTCCTAAAAAGGGCACTAGATCTTTTAATT
Source organism: Artemia franciscana (assembly GCF_032884065.1). NCBI lineage: Eukaryota > Metazoa > Arthropoda > Branchiopoda > Anostraca > Artemiidae > Artemia > Artemia franciscana. The sequence goes on along the minus strand of NW_027063379.1, from coordinate 1,014,912 downwards.
TTCAATCAAATTAGCTACTTTAAAATATCAATGATATTTTGACCAGCTCTGATAGAGCAACACTGCCTATGATACTGAGTTTATGTCTTTTAACACCTGCATGCATATAGTTGTTTTTGTTTAATTGAAACTCCTCCTAAATGTTTCCTAAGAGTTTCATCCTAATGCCCTCAGTTTCATTTTTTACAGTAACCGTAGAAGCAGTGTTAAAAAGTATATACATAGTATTTTCTAGCTAGTTCAAAATCCCCCATAACTTACCCTAAAAGGTCTAACTTAATAATGTAAGCCGTTATTTTTCATATTCCTTTTTCACCCTTTTTACAATTTACATGATTATTGTTCGTCATGATTTAGTTTCATATCCACCTAAACAATCATTGAGAGCTTCAACTTAATATCCTTAGATCGTGTAGTAGTAATAGTTGTAGTAATAGCAGTATAACTAATAGGTTACATATGTTTTTAGAATTATTTGATACAGTTATCTATATTAATTTATGTTCGTTTCGGGTTTGATTTATTTATTGATGCTGATTTGTGACAGTTTAACGCTTGGATAAATTATTTGATTCTATTTTTGATCAATTTTGGTTTAATGGAGTTTTTTTACTTTTCTTTGAAAAACTTATTTTGTTGAAATTTTTTTTAAACTAATTTTTAATAATTTGTCTTGTCATAGTCTTTTTCAGGGAACAAGAAAATAATAGTTTAAATCTTCTCGGTTTTTTTTTTAAGGATATATCGTTTGGGCTGCTGTTTGTATATTGGAGAAACTCTTTCAACAATTTTTAGCATACCTCCTCTAGTTGACCTGAAAAATAAAACTTAATACCATTCTAAAAAAAAGTCAATCTATGCTCTTTGGCAGCTTGGGTACACCTCCACTCTTTTGATTTGGCTGAATTTTAAGAGCGAAAGTAGTCATAAAAGCATAAAAGATTGAATAAAACCCTTGAACTTAATACCCTAATTTTTTTTTTTTTGCAATATGGCTGATTTGCCTTATTTGCATCCAGCATACATACAGTGCGTTTTTTTTTCAATTCTAAAGCATCATATAGTTGTTAAACATAATGTGCAAAATGTATAGCTCTGGGAGGGCTACCTACCTAATAACTATTAAGATATAGTTACCAGACCATTCAGCTATCCTGAATAAAAAAGGTGTGCTGATATTTTTTTTTGAAGTTTTTGGAAATTATGAGCTAAAGAGGAGGTCTGACTGCCCTCCAATAGCTTTTGACTCCTAAAAAGGGCATTAGAGCTTTTAATTTTCAATCAGATTAGCTCCTTTAAAATATCAGTATAACTAATAGGTTATATATGTTTTTCAAAATCGTTTTGAGGCAACTAACACCCCCCCCACAAAATAACGCTTCTGGTAACCGACACTCTAAACAACGAGGTTTGATTTGAATAGAATGGGATTTTTATGCTGATTTCAAATATGTAAGTTTCATCAAGTTTGGTCTTACCCATCAAAAGTTATGAGCCCGAGAAAATGTTCCTTATTTTTAAAAAGAGGAAATAACCCCACTTGACATGGAATCTTAATGAAAATCATACCATGAGATTCAGCGCATCAGACAACACTACTGTAGATGTTTCAAGCTCCCATCTGCAAAATTTTACAATTTTGTATTTTTTGGTAGAAGAAAGATAACGGATACTTGTTTTTTTTTCCAGGGCTGATCGTATCGACCCAGTGGGCATAGAAAATTTTGAGAAGGCTCATTTGAACGAAAATTAAAAGTTCTAGGGCCTTCTGGAAGTGACCATAAAATTAGTGGGCAACTAGGCCCCTCCCAAGGTCTTTTTTGTCAAAAAGTCACCCGATCAGAATTTTGAGATAGCCATTTTGTTCAGCATAGTCAAAAAACATAATGAATATGTCTTTGAAGATGATTTAATCCCCCGCAGTCCCCAGGGAAAGAGATTCAAATTATAAGCTGCGCCCATTGCTTACATATGGTATTGGCTATTGGGAAGTATACAGAACCTTCACGGGGGATTTTCTTGTGTGAGTTGGGATGGGGTTACATAGGAAAATCTTCCCAGGCAAGAATTTATCATGAAGAAGGGAATCATCCATGAAGGGGGTGCCGAATTTCCCAGCATTATTTGAAAAACGATCAGAAATTTAATAAAAAACAAATTGTTTCAACCAAAACTAGGGAGCAACAATAAAACTTAAAACGAAACATAAAATATTTCGTATATAAGGGAGTTTGCCACCTCGTCAATACGTCTGTCTATACGCTAGTGTTTTTTTTAGTGCTTTCAAAAGAGCTATTTATTCTAAATAAATGGGCTTTATGATTAAGGGAGTAATTCTAAAGAACTGGAACGAAATTCGATTTTTAGCATAAAGAGTGAGCCATTAACGAGGGGACGAATCCCCTCAATACGTAATAATTTTTATCGTTTTAAGTTTTAATGTTGCTCCTTACTTTCAGTTGAGAAAATTGTTTTTTTATTTGATCTCTATTTTAAAAGACTTACATGTTATACATTTTTACCATTTAGACAAGAAGCATGAAGTGTTGCTGGTATAGGCTGAAAACAAACATCTCTCTAAGGCTCTTTTTTTGCAGGGAGTCCCTGGGGAATAGGAGGGGTGTTGAGGCTTAGATTTTTCATTTACTTTATAAATGGCTCTTTAGAAGATTTAAGGTCCATTTAATAAAACACATATCACATTTTTGGCTCAAGCCGCAACTAATTTATGAATTTTTTCTGAAGCATTAATAAACTACAAGGTGAACGAAAGGTGAGCGATTAAATTCACTGACAAAAAAGAAACAAAAAGAACAACGGCTTGATTAGATTCCTGCTTTTGGTAGACACACCCTTAGTACAAGTAGGTGGCAGCAATGAATAATGCTTCAGACTCGCAAATAGTGAGTTTCAAAAATTGAAGATAAGTTCACATCTTGGCTCACAGAGGGACAGTATGTTTAGCGACTTGAGGGCAGATTCATAAGACACATTTTGCAATGACCCTGACTTTTACAGCGTGCTGATTTTTGTTCATGAAACAGGTTGTACGCTGATTTTTCTCTTCTTGAAACTTGTACATTAGTTTTCTCTCCTCGAAAAACTGATTTTGTTCATGAAACTTGTCGCTTGTATATTGTCGTTCATGGAACCTGTTACGTGCTGATTTTTTTTTTTTAACTTCTATTATGTTGATTGTGTTTCTTTGTAAAACTTGTACATTTATTTTTCTCTTCGTGAGTTTGATTTTGTTTATGGAATTGGTTGTATGCTGATTTTTGTACCTGGAACTTGTTGCCTGCTGATTTTTGTACGTGAAACTAGTTGCTTGTTGATTTTTCTCTTCGTGTAAACTATACACTCCTTTTTTTCCTTGTAAAACTAAATTTGTTCATGGAACTGTATATTTACTCATTTTTTTCATGAACACTGTTAAATACTGATTTTTTTCGTGAAACTTATTAAATATGGATTTTCCTTTACGTGAAACTTGCACATTTTTTTCTCCTCGTGAACCTGATTCGGTTCCTGGAGACCCTTGCGTGCTGATTTTCTTTCGGAGCTTGTTGCATCCTGATTTATGTACGTGAAACTTGTTGTTTGTTGATTTTTCTCTTAGTGAAACTTGTAAACTGATTTTTTCTCCTCGTGAAACTGATTTTGTTTATGGAACTCTATATTTACTCATTTTTTTTCATGGAGCCTATTGCGTTCTCATTTTTGTTCGTGAAACTTGTTATATATATTTTTTTTATTATGTGGAACTTGTACAATGTGTTCTCTTCATGAACCTGATTCGGTTCCTGGAACTTGTCGCGTGTTTATTTTCTTTTGGAGCATGTTGCGTGCAACTTTTTGTTCGTTAAAACTTCTTGCATTTCGATTTTTTTTTTCTATATGAAACTTACACATTAATTTTTCTCCTCATGAGACTGATTTTGTTCATGGAAGTTATTACATGCTGATGCAATTTCTACCTTATTGATTTTTCTCTTCGCGAAAATTTTACTTTGATTTTTTCCTCGTGAAACTGATTTTGTTCCTGGAGCTTATTTCGTTCTAAGTATTTGTTCGTGGAATTACCTGTATGCTGGTCTTTTGTTCGTGAAATTGTTGCATGTTGATTATTCTCTTCGTAACATTTGTGCATTAATTTTTCTCGTCGTGAATCTGATGAAGCTTGGATAAGCTTCAACCGAATCATATTCTCATATGAAGCATTAGAAAAATGTCTATATTTCTGTTCCTTTTGTAGGACCTACCACACCTTTAGAAACGAATGTGCTGCCGTAAGGAATTACAGCCTCTCAGACTGGGTTCAATATGAGCACAATTTTTCGATGCTTCTAAATCTACTGTTCATCTCGGAATTTTCACAAAATAGCCGCTTTACCTTCCTTTGGCTAGAATAATTGTTTTGCATCACGAAATGATTGAAAATGCCGCTTTGCTGTTGGACAGTCTTTCAGGAAAAAGTAGATATCTATGTTAAACGTTATTTTGTAGGACTACCTGTACCTTGGAAACCAAAGTACCGAAGTACGGCATTACTGCCTCTGAAAGAGGAGGTTCAACATCCATACAGTTTTTTTTGAATATCCTAAATCAGTTGAATATCTTTGAATTTTCACAAAATAGCTTTTTGACCTTGTTTTGGGTAGAATTGTTGTTTTGGACCACGAAAGGACTGAAAATGTTTATGTTCACCGTTATTTTGTAGGACTACCCGCAACTTTAGAAACGAATGCGCTACCAAACCTATTACTGCTTCTGAAATTGGGGTTCAAGATTAGCGTAATTTTCGATAATTCTAAATCAATCGATTGTTTCAGAATTTTCACATGATAGCTCTTTAGAATTCATTTGGCTAGAATCGTTGTTTTGCACCACAAAATGCTTGAAAAAACTTAATTGCTGTGGGACAGTCCTTCTGACTAAAGTAAATGTCTTTGTGCACCGTTTATTTTGAAGGACTGCTTGCACCCTTAGACACAAAACCAAAACTGTGCGGCAATTTATGGCTGATCATCTATTTTTATGCTCTTTTTATATTTCTATTTCTTGTGTAGCTCCCCTCGTTTTAATCTATGGCTGGTCATTAATGATAGCTAGTTCATTATAAAATTTCGATCGAATTTTATATTGGAAGAATAAACACTCACATGGAACTCTTTGTATAACTGTTTTTCTCTTTTGGAAACTTGTTCATTGATTAATATCTTTGTAAAAATGGTATCAGTCATGACACCTGTTAAATGCTAATTTTTTTCTTCGTGAAGGTTGTACATTGATTTTTCTCCTTGTGAAACTGATTTTGTTCATGGAATTTTTTGCATGCTGATTTTTGCTCGTTAAACTTGTAGCATGTTGATTTTTCTCTTCTTGAAACTTTCAAATTAATTTTTCTCCGTGAAACTGATTTCGTTCCTGGAACTTGATACGTTCTGTTCTGTGGAATTTGCTGCATGTTGAATTTTTCTTCGTAAAACATTTTGTATGTTGATTTTTCTCTTCGTGAAAGTTTTACATCGATTTTTCTCCTCGTGAATCAGATTTTGTTCATGAAACGTGTTGCGTCTGGAATTTTTGTTCGTAAAACTTGTTGCGTGCAGTTTTTTGCTCCTGAAACTTTTTGCAGTTGATTTTTCTCTTTGTAAAACTTGCACATTAATTTTACTACCTCTATAATCTGACTCTTTGTTCATGGACGTGTTGCATGCTGATTGGTGATCGTGGAACTTATTGCGTCCTGATTTTCGTTCGTTAAACTTGTTAAATATTGATTTTCTCTTCGTCAAACTTGCACATTCCATTTTTTCTTCGTGTAACTGATTCGAGGGGAACTAAACCAACCGTGTCAAAACCGACACATGGTAGGTTAGGTTAGCCTAGATGTCATCCAGCGTAACTTAAGCTAAACTAACCTGACAACTTTCATTAAAAGAAAAATCAACATTTAACAAGTTTCACGAGCAAAAAATCAGCATGCAACAAGTCCTTGAGCAACAAATCAGCACGCAACAAGTACCAGAAAGAAAAAATTAGTTTCACGAGGAAAAAAAAATCAATATACGAATTTCATGAAGAGAAAAATCAATAAGCAATAAGTTTCACGTAAAAAAATCAGCAAGCAACAAGTTCTACGAACAACAATCAGCACGCAATAAGTTTTATGAACAAAACTAGTTTTACAATGAGAAAAATCAATGTTTAAGTTTCATGAAGAGAAAAATGAGCATGTTACAGGTTTCACGAATAAAATCAGCATGGAACACGTTCCATGAACAAAATCAGTTTTCCAAAAGAAAAATCAACATGTAGCAAGTATAAACAACAAAATCAGCACGCCACAAATTCTTTGAACAAAAATCACAATGAGCTTGTGAACAAGTTACATGAGCAAAATCAGTTTCACGAGCAGAAAAATTAATTTACAAGCTTCACAATGGGAAAAATCCTTAGGCATTAAATATCACGAACAAAAATCAATGCACAACAAGTTTCACAAACAAAATTAGCACCCACCAAGTTCCATGAACAAAATCAGTTTCAGGAGGAGAAAAACCAATGTACAACTCTTATAATGTGAAAAATCGATATCCAGGAAGCCTTATGAACAAAAATCGGCACGCAAAAAGTTTCTTCAACAAAAGGAAATCTACATGCAACACGTTCTATGAAAAAAATCAGTTTCACGAGTAGAAAAATCAACTTAGGAGTTTCACGAAGAGAAAAATCAACATGCAACAATTTGGCAAACAACAAGTTCCATGAGCAAAATCAGTTTCACGAGGTGAAAAAACAATGTACAAGTTTCACTAAGAGAAAAAGCAGCATGCAACATATTTAACGAACCAAAATCAGCATGCAACAAGTTCCATTAACAAAACCAGTTTCTCGATAAGAAAAATCATTGTCCTGTTTTAACAAGACAAAAATCAGCATGCGACATGTTTTACAAATAAAAATCAGCACACAAAAAGTTCTATGAACAAGATCAGTTTCAAGATGAGAAACATTAATATGCAAGTATTACGAAGAAAAAATCAGCAGACAAGAAGTTTGATGAGAGTGTTTATCATTCCAATGTAAAATAATACTGATCAAAAACGTATAGTAAACTAGCTATTTTCAATGACCAAAAACAGATTACCATGGAGGCAGCTGCATCAAGTTTCATGAACAAAATCAGCACAAAACAAGTTATATGAACAAATTCAGTAACATGAGGAGAAATATCAATATACAAATTCACGAAAAAGTAAATTAGCATGCAACAGGTTTCAAGAACAAAAATCAGCGTGTAGTAAGTTTCATGAACAAAATGATTTTAACGATGAGAAAAATCAATGTACAAGTTTTACGAAGAGAAAAATCATTATGAAAGAAGTTCTATGTGACTGTTTATCCTTCCAATATAAAATAACACTCATCTAAAATGTATGATAAACTAGGCATTATCAATGACTAGCCATAGATTTACCATGAAGGCAGCTGTTTAAAAAATAGATCTGTAAAAATAGCATAAGAATGGATGAAAAAATAATTGAAGAAAAACGGGTTTAATTTTTTAAAATCCGTGAACCAAATAAAATATAAATTACACTTTAGCTAACAAAAATTAAAAATACTCCGAATATTTCGGCCCCACGTCCGGGAGCCCTTTCTCAGCGGAATAAAAGGAGAAAATTACATAGCAACAATTTAAGACTTTTTTTAAGACATTATAAAAATGCCACGACAATTAAAACACCACAAAAAAATATAAACAATAAAATAAATAAGAAACAAAACTCACATTATAAAACAAACTCTCCCGCACTGAGTGTAACCTTAGAAAAACTAAAGTAATTGTATATATTGACACTTTCCTCTGCCACAATCGGTGTATAAATGGGAATATTATAAAACAAACACTCCCGCACTGACTGTAACTTTAGAAAAACTAAAGTAATTGTATATATTGACACTTACTTTATAAAAAGTAAGTTTCTTTATACACTTACTCTGTTCTCTGCTTTATAAAAATTGAACCCGTTTTTCTTCAATTATTTTTGTAAATGGAAAAGCAGTGTGGTCTAAGAAATTATTTATAAGAATGGATGACCTAAAAATTTCTAAAGGTGCTGGTAGTCCTACAAAATAAACAGTTCACTTAGACATTTATTTTAGCCAGAAGGATTGTCCCACAACAAAGCTGTGTTTTCGAGTATTTTATGGTACCAACAAACGATTCTAGCCAAAAATGCTAAAAAGCTATTTTGTATAAATTCTGAGATGGAAAATTGATTTATAATTTTTGAAAAATTATGCTCATATTGAACTTAGTTTCTGAGGCAGTAATGTGGTACAGTAGCGCATTTTTTTCTAAATTTGCAGGTAATATAAAGTTGCAGTTATCATAAACATTTATTTTAGCCAGAAGGAAGTCCCACAGCAAAGTTGTGATTTCTGTCATTTCGTGGTGCAAAACAACAATTCTAGCCAAAGGATGGCCAAAAAACTATTTTGTGAAAATTATGGGATAGTTTATTTATATTAGAATTATCAAAACGTATACGCATATCGAGCCTCCTGTTTCAGAGGCAGTAATGGCGTAAGGTGGCGCATTTGTTTCTAAGGGTGCCGGTTATCCAACAAAATAACAGTTAGAATTGACATTTATTTTAGCTGGAAAGACTGTTCCACAGAAAAGTGGCTTTTTCGGTCATTCCATGGTGCAAATCAACAATTCTAGCCAAAAGAAGGTGTAATGTTATCTTCCTGTATTCCATAATTGATTTCAACATCTTCTGAATGAATTATATAAGAACAGAAACTTTTCTCATTATAGGCTAAATAACAACATCAAAACCTGCAATTGGTTGATGTTTTTTATACTAAATAGGATCAACTCTTAGGCTCCCATTGTAGCGATGAGGCTCAAGCGCTTAGGACACCTCAAAAAAAAATTTGCAACTTGGGCAAAAACATTAATTTTGCTTGTCTTCAGGTATCAAGAGGTTTTTGACATGAAGGGTGGGGGGATTCTTCTCCCATAGTCCCTGTGAGGAGATTCTACTCAAATAACAGGAATTGCATTTTCATAACTAAATCCAGAGAGAGAGAAAAAACAAGTGATAATTGAAAATTTATTAGACTTAAAAATCAGAAGAAGGAAAACATGGAAGCTTGACAGTGCCTTCCCAAAGTATGTATTAGGCCCTAGATTCATTGCTGAAAAATTCATTTTCCTAATCTATCCTCTTTCCAAGATAGTAAAAAGTAGCTAAACTAGAATTTTACCTCAAATTTGCCAGTTTTGTAAATAGCCAAGTTAAAATTGGCCTATTCAAGCTAATATAGCATACCTAAACTAAGACAAACTCAAAGGTAAGATAATGTATTTTGTGTATGGTATATTTGGGATTTCACAATGACTTCGCTACTAAAGTGGTCTGTACAGAAATGTATATTTGGCTTTTGCCCTATACACTTGTGGTTGGGCTTTTAGAGGTACATTACTGAGCCCCCCCCTCCCTCGGACCTTGGAAAAGACATAAATAAAAGACTACATTTAGTTTATATTGAGATTTTTTTACATTGACATCATTTTACAATGATGGCGAAATGTTCCTCGGTGACGTTTATTACGCCACTTTACGGAACCCCATATTCTCTTATTATATATCTCTCGATGTGGAACATTAAAATTGAGTCTGAGTCAAGGGCTAAAGACCATGTTGAAACCTTACTTTCCCACCTTGGATTTAATATCTGATCTGAGCTAATCCAGCTTCAGGATCATAAGGACAAATTCTGTATGCTTTAGAGAAACAAGAAATTACATGAGCATCCGTTCGGAAGAGGAGCCGGACGTGAATCCCCATATATCTATGTGACAGATGATGTGACAAAAGGAGTTCGTGACATTCGTAATTCCCTAAGATTTAAACAAAAAGAATTTAGAGCAAAGGGAATTAGTGCTTGGATCCCCCCGGTGGTCCCTCCCGTATTATGCTTAATTGATAATGAAGAAAAAGTAAAGCTTAAGTGGTATAAAGTGCTAAAAATGAGATACATGTGTGAGGAATAAATATAGAGATAGATTAGATAGAAATAGTCGCTTAGTATTATAGTTTAGTGGATTTTTTAGTGGATTTATAGTTTATGATGAGTATTTGTGATTTATTTATTGGATTTATGGCTGTAGTTGGCTTATGATCTAGCTCATGTATCCATGTTAAATTGACCTCGCCTTCATATGATGATACGGATAATGGATGAAACAAATAGGAAGGCAAAAGGAGATTATCCTCTTTTTTTCCTTTTCTTTTTTGTTGCTGTTGTTATTCTTATTTCTATTTTAATTTTCATTGTTCTTATTTTTGAAATCATCGTCTTTTTTCACTTCTTCTTTACTTTTCTTTTCTCTTTTTGAATTTACATTGGCTCACTGACATGGGATGCGGAATTATTAATGAATTTGGATTATGGATGATTTGAATATTTTACAAGTCCCTGTTGGTAGATTGGAGGAACAGGAAAAATATCCTCTTGATATAAATAAATATTTTCATAAATTTTCGTCTCACGATCAAGATTTGTCAGTTTCTTATATTGCACCTAAAAATAAATATCTATGTATTCATGATCTTCCACCTTTAACAATCATATAAAACGAATGTCATTTGGGAATTGTAGAGGACTAAATAGCAGCCTAAATTTTTCCATGATTTTTTTTAAGTATCTTCAACAGATTTGTTAGGAATTTGTGAAACATTCCTTGATGAAAATAATACATTTCAATAATATGAAAATTAAAAATTTTTTGGTGTTAGTCACAAAACCTTTTATGTAGCTGCTTTACATAATTTCTTATCAAATGCTATGGATGGTAGTTATTTGGTGGCAACTATATTTTTTGACATTAAAAAGGCTTTTCATACAAGACAACCTTCAATTCTTTTTGATAAGTTGGAAAATATAGGAATTTGTGGAATAGATCTTGAGTTTGTGAGATCTTATTGATTAGATAGAAGTTTTACAATCCAAGTTGGTGAGGAGTCATCTCATATATATCCTTTAGAAAATATAGGGGTTACACAATGGTCTGTAGGGGCTGTTACTTTTTTTGATATATATATATATATATATATATATATATATATATATATATATATATATATATATATATATATATATATATATATATATATATATATATATATATATATATATATATATATATATATATATATATATATATATATATATATATATATATATATATATATATATATATATATATATATATATATATATATATATATATATATATATATATCTGACCTTCCCAAATGCATGCCTTCAGACGAAGAATAAACAATATTGCTTGCAGATGACGCAGCTATTACTTTGAAGGCTGGCATCGAGGAGGACCTTTTGGTCCTCCTTGGCCAGAAGGCTGGCAACGACGGGCCTTTAAACTGTTGCTTTTAATGTAAATTCTTGGTTTCATGCTAATCGACTAATACCTAACCTAGAGAAGTAAAAATTTGTGGTTTTTGGAAGAAGTTTGAAAGCAGTGAAGCGTGTGTCATTTAAAACTATTAGTATTGGAGCTTCCTCCATAAAAAGAGTTGATGTATTTAGATATTTAGGTATCTACATTGACTCAACTCTGTCTTTTAGGGCGAATATTAATAAACTCGGAGTAACAGTGTCAAGGAATCTTGTTTGTTTGCACAGAGTAATGTTCCTGTTTCCTTACCAAATAATGAGAAAATTATGTTTTTCATAAGTGGAACGCTATTTTTAATATTGCCCGACGGTTTGGAAGTTGACATTCCATTCGCATTTACGAAGACCCCAAATTGTCCAATAAAAGGGAATTAGAATCCTGGATTTTTTTTCTAACACACCCTAGGAAGACAAAAGAATTATCTGAAACTAAAACATATTTTTTATTTCTTGATATTCTTCATTTACAACAAATTTTTCACCTCAATATGGGTATATGTTTTGTAGAAATCCAACGTAGGGATAGTTTTTTCATAACATGATACTCTTGGTTGAAAATATACATAGCCACTTATCAAGAGCAAGGAATAAGTTTCTTTTTCTTAAAAATGAGAGATTAAGACTAAGTTTAAGATATCAACTTCTCGATATTGCCAATAAATGTAAAATATTTTATTTAATAAGTGAGTCACTATCACTCTATACATATATAAAGAAATTGAAAGAGATAGTTCTTTCTGCCTTTAGTAGCGGGTATTGAATGTAAAGTGATTTATTTATAGATTTGTTTATAAGTCTCATCCGTTTCTCCGTGAGTCCATTTTTTTCGTTTCTTCTCTTTCTCTCTCTCTTTCTCTATATACTCCATGTGAGCTATTGAGTTGTAATTCCTTCATTTTTTTCTCTCTCTATTGTTAAAGGTGATACAACGAGTTGCGTCCCTGTCTCCTTGGTATAAGATTTATGTATATCGTTTCTTGTTTAATAAAGTCAAGTCTAAGTCTCTATTTTTTATGTAGAGGCAACGGTTTTTGGGTCGAAAAAATTATTTTTGTCGTTCACTTTCAAGGGAGTGAAACCTGCTTGATACAGCTCAGTTGTGTTTTAGCCTTTCCAACAAAGTTTAGATAACAATACAGTTATGAAAAGTGCTATCTTGCCCATGAGAGCTTATGGTACAGAGCTTTGAACTTGTCAACTCCTCCAAGCCCACGCTCCGACGCGTAGATCGTACTACAACACCATAGGCGGGAACGCAATTTTGTTTTGTTGCATACACAGCTTAGATACCAATATTGGTATCTAAGCTGTGCTGTCACTTTCCTGTCTTCACCCGCTAACATCGCTACCGTGCACTGTGTCCCAAAAATAAATCGAGTTTTCATAACATCAAAACTTACAAATGACTAGGAAATTAAGATAATACAGCTGCTCTTAATTAGGCTAATTGATGCACTTTTTTCAAATCTAACCTTTTCGGCTTTCTATTGTTATTATTATTATTATTATTATTATTATTATTATTATTATTATTATTATTATTATTATTATTATTATTATTATTATTATTATTATTATTATTATTACGTGATGTTGCTTCGCAAATGATGAATGGAATGCGATGTTAATAATGATGGTACAAAACGTTCTGCCCTTACTTGGACACTGGTTAAATAAAAAGCCTCCCAATTGAAAAAAACTTGATATTTGAGAAAAAATACAACTATTTAAAACATCGAGGTTCAATAAGAAGTTTGTCTCCGAAGAAAAAGCTCTTAATATATTTAGCTGGTGCCCAATTTTTCCGTCATGCTAATGAGAATCATGAAAAAATTCCAGGGGGGGCCATTTACTATCAGGAAACTTGTTTCATCGGGATAAAAATGAGACTGCTTCTAATTTTCCTTATTTTCTACAAATTTGTTAATATTTTCCTATTACTTGAGGGTGGAATCAAGTTCTTGCTCCCTGGTGGTGCACATGCATGGTCTTTTCCGATTGGTTTGTTCGATTCACAAGTATTTTCTTTTTAGGAAATGTTTGATATTTACTGATTTTAAGCCAACCTCGCATTTGAAAAGAAAATATTAGGGCTCTTTGGGAGTTACTATCATCTGCACGAATTTCCAAAAACGAGTTTGTATATTAAAAGAGATTCAAGGGGAAATTATGTACTTAAATATAAAATGAGATTTTTTTTAGCCACTAGTTTTCTAGATCGTTTGTCTATGTTACTGGACTTAAAAAAATTATTTACAGCACAAGGCTTAAATAATTATTACCATTATAAAATTATAATGCTTTTTAAATTGATATCCTGTTTCTTTTTTTTATTTTCTACTAGCTGGGTCCAGGCGGCTTCGCCACCAGGCCCAAGCATGGCAAGTGGCAGGCTTCTACATATGGATTCTCATTGTCCCTTGTGTTCTAACCACAGACATTCCTGGGTCCCGGATGCTTCGCCACAGGTTTCCGCGGGCCCTAGCATGGTGCCGGGCCCATGCATGGCACGTGGCACACTTCTATATATGTATTCCCATTGTCCCTTGTGTTGTAACCGTAGATAATGCTGGGTCCCGGCGGCTTCACTGCCGGGCCCGCATTATGGCATGCGGCAGGCTTCTATATATAGATTCTAATTGTGCCTTGTGTTCTAACCACAGACAGTGCTGGGTCCTGGTGGCTTCGTCGCCGGGCCCAATCATGGCACGCGACAGGCTTCTATATATGGATTCTCATTATCCCTTGTGTTCTAACCGAAGACAGTGCTGGGTCTCGGCGGCTTTGCCACCGGTCCCCGCGGGACCCAGCATGGCACGCGGTAGGCTTTTATATATGGATTATCATTGTGGGTCCCGGGTTCCGGAATCGGGGGTCCATTGTGTTGTTCTGGGTCCCGGCATCGCTAGGCCATTTTTGGATCAAATTGGTGACGTAAATTGGTTTAGTTTTCTGTTTTAAGGCTTTCGAATTGCTTTAATCCATTGTCAAAATATATAGAAATATTTGTGCAATCACCAGTTTTTTAAATTGTAAGCAATTTAATAATAATTTCTTTTTGATATTATTTGACACTTTGACAATTTTTTTTTGCAGCAAGCATTCTAAACTTCAACAATTTCTACTAATTTTCAAACTTTTGTTTTTATTTTTGATAGTTTTCAAATTGCGTCAATCCATTGTCAAAATATATTGAAATTTTGTACAATCACCAGTTTTTTAACACTTTAAGCAATTTAATAAAATTTAAAAAGTCTCAATTTTTTGGGCTCGTGTAACGGTAATAAAGGTAATAACTTGTAACGGTAAAGATATTGTAACGGACAGACACTACATTTTTATGTATATACTATCTGTTGGGGAGGCGCTTCGCGCCCCCTCCTAAGCCCCCCACGCGCGTAAGTCGTTACGCGCCATATTAGTTACGCGTAATTGCAGTTGTGTCCCTGTGTCCCACCTGTGAATATAGATAAATATACATGTATATATGTTTTTAACCACGTAAAACTTGCGAATATACAACATTTTTCGCTGTACCATTGCCTCTGCATATAAATAGATTGCCGTTGTAGTTTTGTCCCTGTGTCCCGGTCGTCATTTATATTCCCTCTGTCCCGGTCGTCATTTGTGTTCCGGTGTCCCAGTCTGTAATTTCTCTTTGAGTATCCTGGTCGTCGTTTATATTCCTTGTGTCCTGGTGTAAATCAATTGTGTTGTAACTTTTTTCACGATCCCATTCTACACATGTAGAAATAGAAACAGTACGATTAGGTGAAGGCATTCCCAAATGCTTGAGAAGTTTGTTTGCAATAGATAAGCTCAAATCTTCAATCATAACTAAAGTGCAGTTATAAATTTCTTTTGTAAAGTCCAAGGTCATATTTGACCTTTCTAGTCGTATTCGGTGGAGTATATTCTCAGCCATTTGCGATTTGTATTTCTCCCATAACTCTGTAGGAGATGAAGGACAGCAACTTTTGCCAGAAGACACGGGCCGTAACGTCATGTCTATGAACCGGCGATTGTCCAGGATGTAAAAGCAGCTGTATCTAATCCCACGATGTATTAAATGTAAATGTAATAAATGACGAATCATTAATCTATAGGTATGATATTTCATTGCGCTGCATTTGATGCGATGCGATGCCCTACAATATCCTATCATTTTTTGGGATGGAGTCGACGGCTATCACTTTATGGGATCGTGAACAAAGTTACAACACAATTGATCTATTGTCGTATGTTACAGACCGGGACACCGGGACACGTATCAAAACTGAAAATGATAGCGATGATGATTGGGTTTGGGATTTTGACTTGGATAAGGTCATCAATGCCTACCAGATTTTAGTTAAAAAACATAGGTTCGGCGATATGTATTTCATCGTGACGAAAGACAAGCCAAGGTAAAACAAACCAAACAACTTGAAAGTGATACCGATGATAAACAAACGACATTGAAAGGACTATCGTTTCCCACTTGCAACATATTTTCCACTAAAATAATAATTTAGTGCTTCTGTTCAAAAAAGCAATCGAATTGATCCCTACTGACACGCAACTATCAACGTGGTGGCAATCGTTATGGTCGGGAATCAGTTCTTATGCGAACAATCATTTGACAAGAATTGCTTAAACTCATCGATACTACGATACCCTACAATATCCTATCATTTTTTTGGGATGGAGCTGACGGCTATTACTTTACTAATAAATTGATAAATCCAGCCACTAACAAAGAAATGGATAAGAAATGCAGCGCAATGAAATATCATACCTATAGATTAATGATTCGTCATTTATTACATTTACATTTAATACATCGTGGGATTAGATACAGCTGCTTTTACATCCTGGACAATCGCCGGTTCATAGACATGACGTTACGGCCCGTGTCTTCTGGCAAAAGTTGCTGTCCTTCATCTCCTACAGAGTTATGGGAGAAATACAAATCGCAAATGGCTGAGAATATACTCCACCGAATACGACTAGAAAGGTCAAATATGACCTTGGACTTTACAAAAGAAATTTATAACTGCACTTTAGTTATGATTGAAGATTTGAGCTTATCTATTGCAAACAAACTTCTCAAGCATTTGGGAATGCCTTCACCTAATCGTACTGTTTCTATTTCTACATGTGTAGAATGGGATCGTGAAAAAAGTTACAACACAATTGATTTACACCAGGACACAAGGAATATAAACGACGACCAGGATACTCAAAGAGAAATTACAGACTGGGACACCGGAACACAAATGACGACCGGGACAGAGGGAATATAAATGACGACCGGGACACAGGGACAAAACTACAACGGCAATCTATTTATATGCAGAGGCAATGGTACAGCGAAAAATGTTGTATATTCGCAAGTTTTACGTGGTTAAAAACATATATACATGTATATTTATCTATATTCACAGGTGGGACACAGGGACACAACTGCAATTACGCGTAACTAATATGGCGCGTAACGACTTACGCGCGTGGGGGGCTTAGGAGGGGGCGCGAAGCGCCTCCCCAACAGATAGTATATACATAAAAATGTAGTGTCTGTCCGTTACACTATCTTTACCGTTACAAGTTATTACCTTTATTACCGTTACACGAGCCCAAAAAATTGAGACTTTTTAAATTTTATTAAATTGCTTAAAGTGTTAAAAAACTGGTGATTGTACAAAATTTCAATATATTTTGACAATGGATTGACGCAATTTGAAAACTATCAAAAATAAAAACAAAAGTTTGAAAATTAGTAGAAATTGTTGAAGTTTAGAATGCTTGCTGCAAAAAAAAATTGTCAAAGTGTCAAATAATATAAAAAAGAAATTATTATTAAATGGCTTACAATTTAAAAAACTGGTGATTGCACAAATATTTCTATATATTTTGACAATGGATTAAAGCAATTCGAAAGCCTTAAAACAGAAAACTAAACCAATTTACGTCACCAATTTGATCCAAAAATGGCCTAGCGATGCCGGGACCCAGAACAACACAATGGACCCCCGATTCCGGAACCCGGGACCCACAATGATAATCCATATATAAAAGCCTACCGCGTGCCATGCTGGGTCCCGCGGGGACCGGTGGCAAAGCCGCCGAGACCCAGCACTGTCTTCGGTTAGAACACAAGGGATAATGAGAATCCATATATAGAAGCCTGTCGCGTGCCATGATTGGGCCCGGCGACGAAGCCACCAGGACCCAGCACTAGACATTGATGACAGTGACTAATCTAATTATCACTGTGCGGGGTGCCGAAGGTTTTTTCTTTTTTTCAAGATTGCACAACGTTCAACTATGTTTCTCATTTTCTTTTTTGTTACACTTTTGTATTTTGGTTTATTTTTAAAAACATCAGTTCAAAAAATCGTATATGCTTTTTAGTTATTATCGGTACTCAGTAGACTGAAGATCCAATGTTCTGGGTTTTGCGGTTCAGCTGCCCAGGATGGGACGCATAATGGTAAGTTTATATGATTGACAATCGTTTGGACGTGCTAGGGAGTGGCAGATTGATGTCTTTTGAGACGAAGTCACTTAATTTTGCTTCTTTTTGCGAATCTTTCAGTATTTTTGATAATGAAAAGAATAATTCAGTTGCAAACAATTCTCTATCAGCTTGTTATTCTAGTTTGCATGATATTTGTTTGCATGTTATTCATGTTGCTAATACACCGATCCCGAATGATGTGAGAATTGGATTTGTGAACACCCAAGGTATTCTGAGAAGTATGAATGAAATAATTCCTTTACTCCCTTCAAAATCTGTCAGTATTCTTGGTGTTTGCGAATATTTTTTGATTGAAATAACTGTACCGAATCTTGAAGTTCCTGGTTAAGTTTTTACAGCAAAAAATCGGTCGACTAAGAGTAAGGGGGGTTTGGGATTTTTTATTTCGTCGACTTTCTGATATTGAGCGACTTTGCACAGAAATGCTTTGTGAAATTATTGCAAATGAATTTAAATTAGGGCTATAAACTGTACAAGTGTGTATTGTATATAAGCCACTTTCGTCATCTGTTAAAGATTTCCTACTTATTTTTAAAAAGTTAATAGAGTCATTGGCTGGTCGCGAGGTGAAGCTAGTGGGTGACTTTAATATTGACCTAATGGAATATGAAAATGATACACCTACATCTAATTTCCTTTCCCTTTTGTTTTCAACGTTTCTTTCCCCTGTGTGTAATATTCCCAGTCGTGTGACTGCTTCTTCACCAAAATTCATTGATATAATTTTTCTTACGAGATCAGTTACGTCATCAAAAGTGGTATTGACCGATTTTTCTGACCATTTTTTAATTTTAGCTGATGTAAATTACGCGGTTCGGTCAGCTAAGCTTATTTGAAAATACCCAACGAATAGTTAATAAATCGAATTTAGCTAAACTTAACGCTATTCTATCTTCTAATGATTGGTCTAATCTTCTTAATTGCGATAATATGAATGTTGTAACAGAATCTTTTTTTGAAAAATTCCACCTGGCTCTTGATGATAGTTGCCCTGAGGTTAAAATTGGTAGAACTAAATATAATGTCCCGAAGCAACCGTGGATAACACCAGGTCTACTCAAATCTATCCGGGTAAAAAATGAGTTGTTTAAGTTATTTTTGGCGGACCCATCTGAATCAAATAAAATCCAATTTAAGAAGTATAAGAATTGTCTAACTAAAATAATTCGCGGAGCTAAGAAAAGATATTATTTTGAGGCATTTCGGGATGCTTCAAATTCACCGAAGAAAACTTGGCATCTAATTAATTCTTGTCTTGGTCAAAACCTGCCTTCAAACAGTCCTATAGAGATAAATAATTTAGCAGGACAAATTATAAAAGGCGATGTTCATGTGGTGGATTGCTTTAATGATCACTTCGCTTTAATTAGAGAGGTTGTGATTGAAAAATTGCGGAAAGGAAATTCTTATAGTAATGATGCATTTATAAAGTATTTACCGAGTTCATCAGATATATCAATATTTTTGACCCCTGTAACGGAAGGTGAACTGTTGAATATATGTCTATTAATGAACAAGGGTGATTCTCAAGGACTTGATGGATCTTCGACTAATATTGTCAAGTCTATTATGCCTAATATTAGTAAAATTATGGCTCATTTAATTAACCTTCCATACTCAACAGGAACGTTCCCAGGTTTTTTTTTAAGTGCCAAGGATAATTCCGTTGCATAAAGGGGGGGGGGGGTTTGCGACCGTTACAAATTGTGCAAAATCGGGCTCTAAGGATTTTACATAAGTATCTACCATCACCTTCGTCATACCCTGGTAAGACGACGACAGAAACTCTTTTTAAAATTAAGTATGACCATCAAATGCTCCCAGTTTATTTTCAGTCCATTGATATGCTTGGGAGAAAGGGTGAATTTCATCATTATGAGACTCGGCATAAAGAGCAGCGTATTTCTTCTCGATTTATAACAGAGAGGTCGAGATTTTCACCAAGGAACATGGTAACAAGCTCATAGAGAAAATTTCATACTGTGTGTGATGATACTAAGTCATTTAATATAATAAGACATGAACTTTTAAATTTTTTTCTAGTAACTTTTCACCATTAATCTTTTTTTTTCTCTCTCTATGGATTTTTTTTTAATTCATCGTCTCTGATTGCTCATGATGATCAATCTTTCTCCCTGCAGGTTTGTTGGATTGTTTTGTTATTATTGTAATAATTTTCTCATTCTGCTTTGTGTGGTGGGCCATGGACTTGGGTATTGGATCTTCAACTAATATTATTTATGTTGCAAATATTGATTGGGTCACCACAATCACGAGCTCTGTCTCTCCGTGGTAACCCAGTGTATTTTATTTGTTATGCGTATTACATTAATAAATTAATAATAAATTAATTAATAAATTAATTTCCACATTCAGTTACAGCACATTTCCAAGCAACACACGGGTACTGAAAATGCAAATATTACTTAAAACATTCGATCAATATGCTGCTAATACCCACATTTCGTTCTTAGTCGACACGATGTGAATCGCTAGGAGGAAGGCAGAGGGAGTTTTTCCCATCCAGAGATTTGGCAAAATGACACCTCTGTCTACACCGCAGAAACCGAAGAAATGTGGCAGAGAACGTCAAGCCTCTTCAGATAACCCTGAAGTACCACATTTTCATATAAAAGATATTAATCAACTTCAGCTGTCTTCGAGCTAGCAACCCTAAGAAACCAAAGACTCTCCATGTACATTACACTTGAAGCCATCTGTACTAAAAGAGATTCCTATAATAAGACTGTAGAATATCAAGCTCAGGGCTTTGATCATCTACCATTTGCAGACACATATTCTTGAATCATTCTAGAACTTAGACCAAGAAAGATATAAATACTAAGTTTATTGATCAATTTGATCAATTTTGATATCAATTTGATCAATATTGAACTCAAAAGTAGAATAAACCATGACAATAAACCATGAACAAATTTTAGATTAACCAAACCAAGAAGAGTCAATCTGAACAATAAGATACATTAGTGAGAAGATAAAGTTAAGATATATAATAATCATTACAAAAAAAAATAATTGAGTTTGTCTAGAGAACGAAACTTTTATTTGAAAATAACTAAACTGAAAATTAAGGGGAGAAGATCAATAAGAAGTCAAAAAGTGTTAAAGTAATTTATCCAGCAAATCAATTTAACTTCGA
The DNA here is from genome assembly GCF_032884065.1 of Artemia franciscana. Lineage (NCBI taxonomy): Eukaryota > Metazoa > Arthropoda > Branchiopoda > Anostraca > Artemiidae > Artemia > Artemia franciscana. The sequence goes on along the minus strand of NW_027063379.1, from coordinate 993,730 downwards.
GAAGAGAAGAAATTTTGACTTTACCAATAATTGGCTAAACTACAAAATAAGGAAAATAGTTTTCCAATATGAAAGGACATAATAAGAACAATCAATAACTTTTCGTTGTTTCAAAACAAGTTAAGTTTGATTAAACCAAAGACTAAGGGAATAAACAGACGCGTAAGGGTCTGTGACGAGAAAGATCATGAATTACTGATGAAATATAGGACAGAAATGATTGATTACAAGCATCATGTCTCAAAGAGTGTCAGTTGGAGTATGCTTCAAATAGGTTAATTATTGTACTATTCATTGAACATTCTTCACCATTTATTTTACAATGAACTATTTGTCCATCTTATTAACTGTTTCTACTCCAGTATATCTAAGCCAATGAAGCTGAATAGTCAATTGAAAAATTAAAGAAGTATAAAAGCAATTGATGAATGGTACATTTCCTATTTATTTGTAATACTTATATTAAGTAAAATATGTGGTATATTAAGGGAGAATATAGTCTTATTAGATGAGAGGAAAAATAAATATTTAAGAGCCTCTGGATATACTGTTTTCACTCAATTATTATAAAGTACTAAAATTATAATAGTGTACATTGGATGCAATATTTACTCCATGTAATATATATTGAAAATGGACTACTAAAACATCTCTTAATTGCTGAAAATAAAATGAACAAACAGCAATATTATTTATAAAATATTGTTTTGATCTGAATTGCTTCTTTAAAAACAACTTTTGTATACAGCCAACGTATTTTCAAATTATTTGAATATCTTAAAAATCTAAAAAAAAGACCGAAAGGTTTCTGGCGAAAAAAAAAATACCTCACAAGTATGTCACAGGATAAACCCTTTTTACTCCAGTCTATGGGAAGAAAATTTGATACTGCTTTAAAGAGAAAATGAAAGACTTTCTGAGATTTCAAACCCGCACCAAGAATATATAACTATAAACTTTAGATCGTCTTCTTTTACTTTCCTATTCTATTTCATGTTATTCCACTCACACCTTTACTAGTAAAGTAAAAGGTCCTGAAAAACAAATTGTGATCCTTGAACCAATAAAATCTCCCTAATGTCAGAGTATTATTAATAAAAACATTACCCCGAATGAACTAATGAAAATAGCCAGATTTAGGCAAGAAGACAGATGATGACGTTAAAAAATATTGTCAAAAATACCACTTATGAAATAAATGGAATACAAATATTAGATTTGCCATCTCGAGAAGAAGCACAGAATGCAGTCACAGTTTTTGATGACATACAAGAGATGATGAACTATATGCTTAAATGTTCAACTAAAAATAATCCAGGAATGATGGTTAGAAACAACTCTTGGGAGGATGAAAAGGAACATATACGACAATTCTTCCCGAATCACAATCTGGATATCTCAGAAATAGAAATTAAAGTGAAAGTATTTAACCAGTGACAATTATTTACAAAGGTGAAAATATAGCCCATACCGTTGTTGGAGTTTCCTCAAAGATCCGAAAATGTATTAAAGACCAACGTGGTGTGAAATTAGGAGTTTTGCAGCAAAAATTGATCATCTACCACTTGATCATCTTGATCATCCATACCATTTACTATAAGCTGTGTTTGTTGGTGACAACTGCTAGCATGTATGTGTGGAAAACGTGGGAACTTCAAAAGTAAAAATGTAAAAGCAAGTTAAAATTCCCTTGGCGAATTTTTGGCTTAAGAGTTTCGTGGGTGATTTGAGACGAAGTCGAGTGTGGAGGGAGAGCATAGATCGGTAAAGGGTTAATTCGATTGTAAATCAGAATTTCTAGTACCATTCTCAAGAGTTAACAGGTTCCCACCCCCCAAGGCCAAAATTCCCAAATGCATCCAATCAAGTTTTGAGATATATATTTTGTTCAAAATTATTAAAAGATCAAAATTTGGGGTCAAATTATTAGAAGATCAAAATCCGACTTTGATACCAACGTGGTCTGAAATTAGGAATCATGCTGCAAAAATTTATCATCTACCACTTGATCATCTACCTGTAGCAGAACTCCACAACTCATAACACAATAGATGTTGTATTGTTTTTCTTTCCATTCAACTACACATATAAGGACTATTAATCTAACCTGTAAAAAAGGGTTGTTAAAAAAAAAAATCATTTTCCCAACCTTTTTTCAGAAATTTTTAAGTTAAACGACTAGTCCTGATTAGGACAGATGGATACTTGATATGTGAGAGGTGCCATTATTGAACAAAAGTCATAGGTAATAGGGACCAAAATCAATGCCAGGAAACTTGGCCTACAAATCAGTAAACCATGTTAAAACAGGAGAGGCAAAAATGAAAAAAAAACACTTAAGAAAATATCAATATAATATGCTTAAGCCTTCTGAGACTCAACAAAAGAGAGAAAAGAAATAGCTTTTATTGGCTTGAGATGATAAGTAGTATTTTATAATTTGTAATATCTGCGACCAAAATTTGATCATCTGCATAATCATCTTATGACACTAACTAGGTAAATCTAGGTCGCCTTTAAGAACCAAACTACTCAAATTATTTTTCAAGCCTATCGTTATTATAAAATGTGTAAACGGTGGAGACTCCAAATGTCTGACTATAGTCTTCTCTTGGGATGGACAAGGGAAATCATGTATTCCCTAGAAATTGGGATTATACAAAACTCAAGAAATTGAGACTATAAAAAGCATATTAAAATCCCCTGTTTGAAGTATTTCTACTTTAATTTGCTAATTTTCTCCTCTATTATGCCTACTCTACTATTGTACTGACTGCTAGAAATGGACTAGGTGCTGGTAATTTTTTCTTTTTTGGATTTTAATTTTACCACCTATCTTATTACATGTAATCTGTTGCTTGAATTTCCTAATAATATATTTATTATCAATCAATATCTTTACTGGCCAAAAAGACACACAAAGATTCAATATGGAGTAGATGAAAAGACAAAAAAAGAAGAAGACACTCACAAAGAAATCTATACTACAAAAAAATAAATTCAAATATTTCTACTAAGAAATAGCCGGATGGAGAATGTTTGTCCAATCAGGCATAGAAATATAGTGACCACGACGCTCCTTAGCCATGGCTTGTGGCTCAGTGAACCCGTAAGCTGACGCTAGTCTTTTGTTTCTAGACCATAGGGGTATACACAAGAAAAATTTTGTGAAACAAAAACTTAGATATAATAGACTTTTTATCAGTAGCCGTAAACACATTCCATAATGGAATCAATGCGAGGACATGACGCTTCGCAAAAGTGTTGTAAACACAGACAGGAATACACCTGCAGTAGCTAACTGTACAGCAAACTGTCACACTAAACGCTTTTCTAGGTTCCTTAGAAGAGAGATAAGGAGACCCCTTGTAATTTTTACACTATCCCCTATCGGGAGACCGAGATACTTAATACAAGCAGATAACTGACAACTCTGATTTCCTAACTTTACAAATATAACATCACCAACAGATTTGCTGAAAGCAAGGACGCCACCCTTCGAAGCGTTAGAATTGAGACCAATTTCAATATATTCCCTACTAAGTACAGAAGAAATTTCATCAACAGACGATTCAGCTCGAGTTAAATTCAGGATGTCGTTAGCGTAATTGAGTTGCATGATTATATGTCGTGCATGATTTTTTTTCTGTAACAGCTCTTCAATGTCGGTAGTTACAGCGAACCACAAATCATCCCTATTATTTCAAAAAAAATTCTTGTTTGATTCTCTTAGCTCTTTGTGGTTTTTGCTTTTTTAGTTTTTCTGCACACGGCTGGTGTGTGCACAAACCTGATTTCCCGATTCTTCATTTAAATTAAGTCTAAATTAGGTGTTGTGGTTTGATATATCCCTTCTTTTTGCAGAAAGATATTTCTGGCTTATTTTGAAGTTATAATTTCACTAAAATGATTTGCAGCCTATGTCATAAAATTATATACAGTGATATGTAAGAGCACATCAGCTATTATAAAGGAGTGGCTGGTTAAATATTGACTAATCAATATTTCTTTTTACAACTAGTGTTTTAATAAACATTGTCAACTTTGACAAAATGTCAGAAATTTACTAATCGAAATTTCGCTTTTCATTGCAATGTAGCGTATTTTTTCACTTTTTAAAGTTTAATATATTTTTATAAATTATAGAATTCACACTTCTACCAGAAAAAGTCTATGTTTCTCTTTTTATTCCCACCATAACCAGTTATTACACGGTCAATGACTGATGATGCTAATGACCTAAAGTTAAATCTCCTTTGTAGCTCCCTTAATTTAAAACATATAGTAAAAATACCAACAATCAAAGGAAATACTATAGAAGGAAATTAAAATTTAATGCTCAAATTTCCTAACTCTAAAAATCGCAAATCACTCAAATTTCAAAACTCAACTTCAAATGAATATAGAATAAGTTTTGGGGAACGGGGTGGGGGGTTGCTGCATATCTAATCCCTCATGATTCCAGAAAATATTTTTCATTCAAAGATGAAATTTTCCAAGAATGGGGATCACTCTACTTAGTCGTGACCGGGAATACTATCTCTTGAAGCTTTGGTTATTATCCCAAATAATATGCTTTTTAAACTTAACAGAGTTTTTACCCTGCTATATCCCTTTGTAAATTTCTACAAAATTGATTGACGAAATCCCGTTTTTCTCTCAAGAATCCCTTTTGGCTTCTATACATCTGTTCTCTGAAATTTTAGAATGTGGTACTTTATACACAAATCGCTCAAAAGCCTTCAAAAATATAATTCAAAATAAAAAACATTCTTACAAAAATTTCACAGAATTCTGATCTTTGTGATAGACATGCCCAGAAAACAAATTCATTCTAGGTACTAATGATATGGCTACAAAATACCAAGAAGCTATCCCAAAACGAACAGTAAAATCAACAAAATATATGAAAAATTAGCGAAATATATCGTACGTCACGGAGTCCCAGAGGAAGAAACAAATTAACGAGAAGTTAGAATATTTACGAAAATGACACTTACAACGAGTCAAAAACAAAATTGTACAAGACTACGAACTATATCAGATAATCAGAACAGCAAAATGCGTTGTTAAGAGATAAGCGGTACCGAACGAAAGTGAAATCTGCTGTTAAAAGACATGCCAAAGTGAGAATCAGAACGAGTCAAAAATAAAAGTGAAGAAGAAGGAAAAATTATGTTTTAACAACACCATCACAATCTTTGACACCAATAAAGTATGGCAAAAATATTACTGTAAACCTATAAATATGTTATAAACTACATAACTTTAAATTCCAAAACTTTGGGACCCTGCAACGTTGTATATATTCCCTGTGGAGTCATCCATTTTCTCGAGAAAAGAGTAGTTGACAAAAGATATTTCATTAGGAAGTTGATGCTTGCTTTTTCAAATTGCCTTGCCATGTCCAAAATATTTAAATGAATTGGTTTGGTCTTTTATTGGACGTCATTTCCTGTCTGAAGGATTCAAACAAATCCGACATTTGAATTTGTGATTTACTTTAGCTTCATTGAACACAAACAATGATGAAACCGCCAATAATCTTAATATTTTCAGATTCAAATCCACTGAAACATTTATCCAATAATGATATTTAGACGGAAGTGAATCGTAAATCCTTGAATATGATTCTTAGCCACATTTACAAGGCTAAATGTGCTCTTAAGACCACGGTGAAGCTGCTAAAGCCAACACTGTACATTCATTAATTAATGGAATCCCTCGTAACCTAGTGGAACTCTTTGAAGAAAAATTGCAACACAAAAAAAAACGACTATGCCAAAAGTTACATGAAAATGTGACAAGGGGAGAATGATGTCAACCAGCCTGCAATTTCACTAAAGCAACCTCATTTATAAGCCACAAGGTCTTTTGGAAAGCTTTCCTTTTCTTGTATAGGTTTCTGTATTTTTTAAAATAGATTTTCTCTATATGTAATGAATAAAGCCTGCCGTGTCACTTTGAGAGAGACCGCCGACAAAGAAGCTAGATGGCTCTGGTTGACACTTTACAGCAGTCCCAGAGACCATTTAAGTTTAGCTTAATTGTGCCTGTTTCAGGCAATCTACTGAAAGGATGCTGCTTATTATACAATTATTGACAATCCTAAGTTTGTCTAATGTGTGTGCCATGCCATTGAAATATGATTAAGCGGTCTTAATCGGACTGTTATCACCCGAGTTAACTGTGAGGCCATCCTTTTTTTTGCAAAAATTCTAAGTTTAGCTTAATTGTACCTGTTTCACGCAATATAACGAAGGAATACTATTTATAATATAGTTATTAACACTATTAAGTTAGTCTTATGTGTGTGCCATGCCATTCAAATATGATAAAGAAATCTTAATTGGACTGTTTTCACCTGAGCTAACTGTGGCGGCATCTTTTTTTGCAAAACTCGTAACATTAAATTTGCTGGGAAGAACGCCAGATGACAGACCACTGCCCCAAGAGCTCCTGTCTAACCGTAAGAAGTGGAAGCGATGCCCCAAGCGTGGCGGAAATCGAGGTCAGCTAATGATCCCAGTTATCGTTTCATTAAGATCAACTAGTCTTGCTCCGAAAACCTCACACCATAACGTATCCCACACCGTTAAGATAGACTGTTCTACAAATGCCAATATGCCATCTCTTATTCCCTTCAATCAAGCTCCGGTATGTTCGACTAGTAGTGATCTGCCTCCCCCTCTATTAAGGTCAGTGACTTTTAATTCGAAAAATGGAATGCCGAATTTTCTCGTTATAAACTGACAGTCATTGTGTAACAAAATGGAAGAATTTGAAGTTATCGTCTGTCAAAATAGCATCCCAGTTATCGCAGTTACAGAAATTTGGAATCTTGATAGGTTGTCAGGTCATATGGCAGGCTACGAAATTTTCCTGAGCACACGTGCTGATCGAAGTGAGCATAGACTAGGTGGAGGTGTTGCCTTGTACATACGGAAAGACATCCCTTGCAAATTATTAGCGGAATTATTTGATCTAGCTCATGAAGTAATCTGGGCTATTTGCAAACCTAAATCTCTTCCCTGGCGCTTTTCTTGTATTATAGTCACTTCAGTATATTATCCGGAAAGTGCAAGAAACCAGGGTGACTTGGTCTTCTACCTCCAAACGACTGTTGATCACCTGAGAAGTATATACAGTAGCCCTGCTTTTATTATAGGAGGAGACTTTAACCAAACCAAGAAGAGTTGGTTATCATCTTGTTTATCTTTAAAACAAGTAGTACACATTACCACCCACTCTTTGGGGGGCATATTGGACCTTATACTCACAAATTGTGATGATTTTTACTCCCCTCCCTTTTCTCTTGGTCCCGTTGGTATGTCAGACCACAACGCAATTCTTTGGAAAGCAAGAGAGTCTTTACCAAAGCCCAAACTATCCCGTGTCACTGTTCGTCCTTGTACGGAGTCGGCCATCTGTGAATACGGTCGATGGATCGGCACATATGACTTCTCCGTAGTGTACAATACCGGGCTATTGGAAACTAAGGTATCCGATTTCAATGCCACGTTACACAGTCAATACCTAAAGATCTCTACAACAAAATCATTTGTTGTTAGTGAATACGACAAACCATGGATATCTCCAGCTATTAAATCACTAATAAAAGAGAGGTTTCGCCTCTACTCCTGTGGTGATATAATCAACGGCAAGAAATTGCGAAATCAAATAGTCTCTTTGGTAAAGAATGCCAAAGCTCGGTATGGTCGTGAAACCATGCCCTCCCAATTACTTACTTGAGACCCCAAAAAGTGGCGAAACGCTGTGAAAAAGGTGGCCGGCCAAGCTTTTGACAGCAGTGTAAAGATCAGCAATTATGGCGGGTCCTTAATCAGTGCAGAAGGAGTGAGTGAATTCTTCACCAAGATCTGTACTACCTATCCAACTATTACGGCTCACGAAAAGTCCACCATACTTGAAAAATGTGAGCCTGAGAACAACAAAATAGTCAGTGAGTTTGATGTTTACAAGGAATTCCGGAAGATCAAACCGAATACATCTTCATACCCTGGTGAATTACCTGCCAAACTGCTACGTGAATATGCAGCCTTCATAGCATTACCACTGTCCAGCATCATTAACGAGTGTTTTGCTTCTGGCTTTTTCCCGTCACAGTGAAAAAGGGCCTATATTAGAATTATTCCAAAAAAGCGCACCCCTAGTACATGCGACGATCTCCGCCCGATCTCACTTACACCTTGTTTGGCGAAAGTAACTAAGGCCTTTATACTCAAGTTTCTTCTGAAACAAATTCATGGGCGTATTGATAAATTCCAGTACGGTGGACTCCCCAAGTGTAGTACTACAATCTACTTAGTACGGATGTTTGACTGCATCCTCCAATGGCTTGAAAAAGGTAGCTATTTTGTCGACATTTGCGCAGTGGATTTCCAAAAGGCCTTTGACCTAATCTGCCACCGGACTGCAGGCATGAATCTCCAGGAAATGGGGGCCAAACGATGCACCCTTGGGCTCGTACTTGACTTCTTAACTGGCCGAAAACAAAAGTCTTTGCATTCCACGAAGACGATTCGGATTCATCATGGTCAGATACTTCTTGCGGGGCCCCACAAGGCACAAAATTAGCTGGAATAATTTTCCTGGCTGTAATTAATTCCCTGCTTAACCATCACGAAGACCGTTACAAGTTTTTAGATGATCTATCTATAGTGCTCGCTTACCTGGTCGAAAACACTATCATAACAAAGCAGTTTTCAGACCAGTTATTTGATCAGCTAAAGACCGAATGCTCAAGTCATGATCTTACCATTAACGTAGCCAAGTCGAAGATAATTCATTTCAACCTTCTGAAGCGGAATATAGATAAGCCTCTAGTCCCTTTCCCGATTGTGAACGAAATAAAAATCTTAGGAGTAACTTTAACTAGTGACTGTAGTTTCAGCACCCATATTAAATTAACCGTCCACAAGGCTAATGCAAGCCTTCAGACACTTACCAAAATGAGGCGTTTTGGGTGTGATACTAAAAGCCTTCTCCATGCCTACACGTGTTATGTTCGCCCGTTGCTCGAGTACGCGTGCCCGGTGTTTGTTCCATCTGCTATCCGCACGGCGTACCTATTACGCGAAATAGAGTGCGTCCAGAAAAAAGCAACAAGGATTATACTCCGAGACCGTGGCATACCCTACGATCAAGCCCTCGCTAAATTAAATTTATCTCCATTTAAAGTCCGGCTGGAACACCTTATTCACCAATTTGGAAAATTCATCCTAGCCAATAAGAGCCACCGATCACTACTACCCGAACCAGCCCCTCCGAATAGCCGAACTCGATTACGAAATAAACTTGTACCCCCTAAAGTACGAACCAACCGATACGCAAACTCATTTGTGCCTTTTTTCACAACAGTTTTTAATGCTGAGCTGTAGTGAGTGATTTTTGTTTAAATGTATGATTTTTGTAAAAAAAATGAATTTAGCTCTATGCTACGACAGTTTTTAAATATACCGATCTCTCTCTCTCTCTCTCTCTCTCTCTCTCTCTCTCTCTCTCTCTCTCTCTCTCTCTCTCTCTCTCTCTCTCTCTCTCTCTCTCTCTCTCTCTCTCTCTCTCTCTCTCTCTCTCTCTACCCAACGATAAATATTAACAAAAGAAAATATCCCTAAGACAATTCTGCACGAAAAATACATTCAAATAGCAATAGTCAATCAAAACCAACGTAGCTAAGCCTGTAAATTAGTTTCAAGGTCAATATTGTTGAAAAATAGTGGATAGTACATCTCCATGGATATGAATTTTAAGTGAAACCCAAAAAATGACAAGGATATTCATTAGAAACTTTAATAAGTTATTCTAAGGGATTATGGAGGCCACCTTGTGTGACACTTTGTCACTAGCACCCCAACTGATCTCCAATAGAGTATGGTATCGTAGTTGAGTGGTCTCAAGAGCTGTACATGCTCTTCCATATTTATATTTACACGAAGAGGGGGGTATAAAAAGCGTACTACATGTGAAGGGAAATAACGGCCAAACTGTTTGGCTTGGGTACTAAGACTTCGTCACCACTAACAAATATATCTTTGGAGGGGGACAACTCCTCTGGTGGATACTTCATTGACAATTCTGTTCCTAACCCCACAAGGGCTCGTGGAAAAATATTAGAGATTAGCTTGCTTTGAGTTCCAATGTCCACTCAAACAATCAAACTTTTATCAACTCTGAAAATGAGCTTGAATTAACATAATAATTATCTGTCCACAGAGAACTTACAATTCCCTTCCACAACGGATACGTACAATGTCGTGTAAGGACGACATTGCACATCCATTAATTACTGAAATCTCTCATAACCTAATAGATCTCTTTGAAGAAAAATTGCGAGACAAAAACACCTATGCCAAAAGTTACATTAAAATGTGAAGTGGAGGATGATGTCAACCAACTTGTTTTTTCACTAAAGCAGCATCATTTTTAAGAAAACCAACAATAAGGTTCAATTGCACCACAAGCCATAGGGCTGCTTTTTTGCAAACATTTCTTTTTTGTATTGTTTTTTGTGTGTTTTTTAATAAATTCTCTCTCCAAATAATGAATAAAAGTCTACCGCATCACTGTGGTGGAGACCGCCAGCAAAGCAGCTACCAAACAGTAAATATTAAAAAGAAGAATTATTCCAAAAACAATTTTAGCGAGGAAAATATTCAAATAGTAACAAAGTCAATCAAAACCAACGTAGCGTAGCCTTAAATTAGTTTTAGAGGTCAATATTGCTGCAAAATAGTATATAGTACATCTCCAAGGATATGAATTTTAACCGAGCCCAGAAAACGACAATGATATACAATATAATTTAAATAAGTTATTGTAAGCATTATGGCTTTTACCGTGTGTGGCTTTGTGTCACTAGCGCCACAACTTATCTCCACTAGAGTATGGTATTGTAGACGAGCGGTCTCAAGGGCTCTAACTGCTCTTCCGCATTGATATTTACACCAGGGTGAGGGTATACCATGTGTGCTACTTGTGGAGAGAAGTAAGGGCCAAACTATTTGGCCGGAATCACCAAGACTTTGTCACCAGTAAAAAATACACCTTTGAAGGGGGACGGCTCCTCCGGTGGATACTACTATGACAATTCTTTCTTAACCCCACAAGGGTTCGTGGAAAAATAATCCAATGCAGTAGTAGAGATTAACATACTTTTAGTTCCAATTTTCACTCCTAAAACCAATCTATTATCAAATCTGATCATAAAGTTGAACTACATAAAACGTACAATTCCCTCTGACTTCACCTGTGTAAGCACGGGCCAATCAAACGTATCCAGCCTGAAAATTCAATTTGTTGCGTCCAAAAATTAAGAATCAATGATCCGGATTTAGCAAGCCCGTCTGAGAACTCAATACAGAAATGACATACAGAGCCAACTTACTTTTCCTGCAAAACTATGGCCTCGACAACGAGATTTTCAATTTAAAATTAACATTATATAGAAGTTATATCTAAGCAAAAATGAAAAAGGACATTTTTCAAATTAAATTTTTCTGATTTTCATGTAACACAAAACCTTTATGAGGAAAGTGAGAATCAATCCCCCGTTCAAGGGGACAACTGATCAACCATTCAAGGGCGAAAGTTTGAACGTGCTCTGGCACATTATGCAGATTGAAGATGACAGATTGCCGAAAATTGTCCATTTCGGCCAATCATCAAGGGCCAAACAGAAATTAGGTCGTCTTCGGTTGATATGGGATGATGCCTTAACGAAAGATCAGAGGGAAATTGGAAGTCTCCTGGATGGTGCAAAGAGGGAGGCTTTGAATGGGCTGGTATGAAGGAGGGACATTCGCTGTTGTATTTGCCTTAAGTAGCTTTGTGTTGCGGTTAGTTGTTAGTAGTGGAAGTAGTAGTACATATAGTTGTAAAGGCATATTCACAAAATGGGGTCTTTTAGCTCCGTGTCAGTCAACCCAAAATATCAGAGTTTTCCCTATTTTCTCTTATTTCTCTAAATAATTTACATAATTTGAGCAATTTTCTCAACTGGACAATGTTGTACTTCACTTCACCTAGTGGTAGATGATCAGGATGATCAGGAAAAAATCAGTGAGTAATTATCTTAGACAGATTTTATTGATTTTTTGCCTCTTTTTTCTTCAGCTCATTCTTTATTTGTTTTTTCTCTAGCAGTTCAATCTACTGAATGAAACATGTTTATTTACTAAAAATTGATTTTATTCTAATATTGCAAGCTTGTGTTTCAATTTTTCTTATATGTAATTTTTTGTGTAGTTATTACCCTTATTTTCTTTACCCAATTAGCACTTTGATTGTTTTTACTGGATTCTAGAACTTGATTTAGCCTATTCCTGTACATTTGCTTTTTAAAAGCTCTTAATATTTCTGTGCAGTTAAACGTTTAGAGTTAACCGTTTTTCATTTTTTTGATTACCAGACATTTGCTATCCGTTCTCTTTTAAAAAAATCACATCAATGGGAACCAAAGGTAAAAATTCAGAGAGCAGATTTATAGGAACAAAATGTGATTCCGAAAAGAAAAACAGAATTTTGACGATTAATTTTTTCAAAGTTGAAAAAGGGAAGACTTTTTCATCCCTTTGTCAACTTTCCTTGTATGAATATAATTGTGAACTTTCATTTTAAAAATATATTTCCTTGTGGTATATGTTCTTAAGTAGTTTTTTACGCATACATTTTAATTTTTTACTTATACATATACCTTTGAAACATGCAAAAAAATAAGTTGCAAACTTTAGGAGTTTGAAAAGGATTTTGAACTTCAGCATAAATTTTAACATGAGTTTAGATACTTAAAATAAAGAAAAACAAAATTGTCTATTCAGTTTGAATAGACAATTTATTTATTTGAAATATTTAAAATATTTTGTCAATTTATTTGACAATTCTTTATTTAAAATTTCTATTGATTGATTTTATACTTGGGTATATATGTTATCTGTAAATAGTGCGTTATGAAGTCTATCATAGTGTGTTACTTTTTACCCGAGTCATACTAGGGCATAATAAGTGCCCAAGAAAATATTTGTAATATAGTCCTTTTTCAATGTCAGCTAGATGTAGCTCCATGTCCGAAAGTCCTCAGAAGTGTTCCGCCTTCGGGAAGAAAAAGAGACATTGTTATTGACGAGGCAAATGTCGGTTTTCCTTATTCGTAGGTTTTTCATTTTTCCATTTCCTGCTCATATTTCATACGTATCTCAGTATTGACCTCGTGTGAAAATGATAGAAAATGCCCCAACGCTTAACACAGCTATGTTGCAATTCCAACTGGGTTATTTGAAACGCAAATAAATATAATTTTTTTCAGTTGCTTTCCCATTTGGAATTTATTGTATTTCATAATGAAAGGTCACAGTCAGATTTTAACGCAACCATACGGGGAAAGTTTAAGATGGACTGAATAAAATGTAGTACTCTAGAAGAAGAGCTCCATTTTAAAAATGAAAAGGTATTGATTTTTAAGAGAAATTTAATAGTTTAGACCATGTGGTTTAATTAACTATTGTCGAACCAACTATGGTTCAGAGTGTTATCCCCATTCGTGGGAAATTTTTCCCGAAAATTCCCCTCCCCTCCCCTAATGGATAGTTTTTCCTGCGGAAAAATCAGCTACGAGTTTCTCCTGCGGATGGTTTATAGATCGATCGTTTAATCCGCGTTTAAACGTTTAAATAAGCACCCAGCTCCACCTAGCACGATCTGTTGAACTCATAAAGTTAAGTAACGAAAAAATTATAAAAAGGACTTTTAACTTAAATTGTTTATCTTTATTTATTTTTGCTTTTCTTTGGGTAAAAAGCTAAAAGAGGCACTTTTACCAAGATAACACAACAGGTAAGACTATGTACATTTTTTTTTAACCAGACGACTCAAAACCTATTTAAACTATTTCAAAGCCATTTTCTATACTTAAATGGTCTCTCTGTTGCTAGAACTAAATAACAAAAAGTTAAGTTAACAAGTATGTCATACAGTGTTATTTATATTCTTGTGCAATATGAAATCAAATTAAAGAAGGTTCTGCACTTCGGAAAAAAACGTGTTTTGGAAGCAATGAAGGTAAAAAGGTCATGTGTTAAACAGCAACTTCATAAAAATATTCCTGAGAGTCAAACAACAAAACCACCAAAATTTGACGATATTGCTTCTAGCTGAGGACTTGAAAAACTTGTATGTTGACAAATGATCTGGATAGCACAGGTATCGATTTCCTGATCCTCAACCTTCGGCCAAGAGTATAATGCCTGGTAGGGGGAAAATCACCCAACGATTCTTTTATTTGTTCACTTGTTTTTGATAGTGGCTCAATGTTTTTCTGGGAAAATTGGTATCCTGGGAAATTCTGACCTAAAAAACATCTATGTAGCTCAAAAGCTTGAGAAAATTCGTTAAAAGCCTTCATTTAGGAAAAAAATTTATGTGAGTAATGTCAAGTTTATGAACACATTTCTATAGCATACAAACGTCTTGTTTGCCTCAGTAGTGGTCTATTATGCAGGCAAAATTATTCAAGAATCACATGATTGACAGGGAAATTATATCATTCACGTCATAATTATAAGTATATTTAAAGAAAAAATTTCATTCTCACCCCCCCTCTCCCCCCAGGAGTGAAAGTTTTCGAAACCCACCATAATCACGTAAAATTGAAATAAAAAATAAATCATGCATATCACGATTGTCAATATTCTAAAAGTAACAAAGACAGTTGAAATTAAATCTGGTGTTTTTTATTCAATCTGGTTTCGTTTCTTTATTCATTTGTCTGCGCCGACTTTGCACCTTCTACATAATATCTACTAATATCTACCAGATGCGGAGAATCAAAACCTACCCAGCTAATGTTGGCCATAGGATTGCTAACATTTTAAATGCAGTGTGGAAGGGAGTTTTCTTCTCATTTGATATTTTTGCGTTGCCTTCCAGGTGGTCGCAGCCATACTCGTTGATTCATACTTGCCACGAGAATATAACCTTTCATTTCTCTTTCTGTTAAATTTTTAAAGGATTTAAAAAAATGGTAAAGGCAGCCTATAGTAAAAAAGTTTTAAAGTATTAAAAAAAATATAGTTCTTGTTTTTGAAGACGAAAATATAATGGGCTGGATGTCCAATATAGTGAGGGATGATAATAACCTGACTCTTAAGACATGACTGGCTTAGACAAAGTGGCCGCTTAAAATACCATACAAATTTTTTTACTGATGGCTCCAAGTCGGATAAGGCACCTAGAATGAATTGCAGTCTCAATGTCTATATTATAACGACAAGAAAAACCCCTCAATTTCGAGCTCAAACCGGTCCATTTTTTTGTTTTTTTTTACCCTAAGCAAATTTTTTTTTGTCAATAATATCACCAGTTTCCACTCGTATGCGTTACCCATACTCTTTGGAAGAAACAATTCAAATACCCACTACTAAGACATAGCTCCCACCATAACAAGGCAACTCACTTCTTTACTGATGTTCTGTACTTGCATCCTGGACTGAAGAGGATTCCACAAAACTGTGTACACATTATCTGTGTGCAAGCCCCACAAGCTGGATATCCCTGATTGGCAGATTAGGCCTGCACAGCATTGGAGGTGAAATATAAGAGGATCAAACAATCCTTTTGATTAGAAAAGGGCGATTATTTGATTAGACTAGTCTTCGAAAAATCGGAAGACTACGTCTACCTCCTAAGATACAATAGAAGCTGGTTGTATAATCACAAATCCATTGATTGTAAAGGATTAGCTCATTTTCCATGTTGAAAAGGGAAACATTTCTATTAGTCGTGTAGGTCTTCTAGGCCATCTTGATACCCAAGACAATCATAAGGAGATAAAGATACCATTAATTCCCTGTTTGACACAAATAATTGCCCTATCGACCATTCCCTATATGACAAATTAATTGTCATATCGCAAAAAGCAAACAATTTAATGAAAAGTACCATTAACTTTTTCATGAACCATTTTGAGTCAAGTTGTGATTTAGAGTTCCTGCAATTCCACAAATTCCGTCAAATCAACTGGCAATATGCATATAGTCCAAGGGTAACACTGAATAAGACCTTAGATGATCGTAAACCAGATGTGGTACTTCTAAAATAGGCCTATGCAAATACATCTGGAACAACAACATCAAATTATAATAATTTTTTGAATTTTGATCCTGATAAGAGGTTTTACAGTAAAGAAATATAGGTTAAAAGTGGTATAAAAGCTAATAAGCATCATAATATTTCTCGTAATGAGTTGCTTACGCTGACTCTGTACAATCAAGTGTCGCACGATCACTGGGTTCTCTTTATATTGGCTTCCACAAGCGAGTTTCTTACCTTGCCAGTTAACAATGGTATGTCAAAAAGATGTCTACAGGTGTCAATAGTTGTCTAATACCCTAGACATTGTGAAAAATACATCTTCTTTAGTTGTACGTGATGAATTTCATACAAGAAGCCAATTTTAGGACCGAAAGACGACTACAGACGTTCATAGTAACAAATTTTAAGATTTTATAGCTAGCAAAAATCAGGTAGATTGTATTACCCAAATAAAAGTACATATGACATAAGTGGCAACACCAGTCCAGATGTTAACGAAGTTAGTTCTTCCTCACTTTTATTCGTTGAAGAATTGGATGTCTTTTCTGACAAAGTATCCAATGTTTTCTGGCAATGGTCTTTTTTTGTTCAAGTTAAAGTTCAAAATAGAGTTTCATATTTATAACAATCATATTTAGTGAAAATTTGATTATATAAATGCGATGATGGATAATTTTACTTCAGTTCTTTTGAATGGTATAGTGTTTATACTAAAACATTTCTTACAAAAAGTGTTGGCTTTTCTTTAGATAACTTTACGAATTTAATAAAACAAGCAGCATTAGAATCAACAGCCATATCAACTAATGACCCTTACTCTAAAAAGGGGGTGAGATTGCGAAATAAAGGTTGATCTGCCACGGAAAGCTTAGAGAAATACGTCACAAATTCAAAAATATTGAGATCATCGGAAAGTGACAAAAACATGAAGTATGGAAGAAAAGCATATCAGAAATCAAAAGCAAAACAGAATGGCTGGAAGAACTTTAGTGAGAATAGAGGAAGTTCAGACCCATTGAATACTATTCGTATAATAATAAATTCTGTTAAACCTGCAATTAGACCTAATCACATCACTAAAGACGATGGTTTAATAAGAACATCAACTAAAGGAGCAGACAAAGTAATGTTATATAAGAGGTTGGGTAAAGTGGTAATGTTATAAATGGTGATACTGAATATTAAAGAAAAATAAGGAATGTAGTTACATGTATCCTGAAAATGGGCAACAACGATGAAATTATCATCATGGATCAAGAGTTAAATGAATTGTTAAATATTATTCGACCTTTAATGTGTTTTCCTTAATCGACAGAACAAGAGTTAACTTTTCGAAATATTTAAACTATAACTAACAAAAATGTTGTTGACTCGTAAACAAAGAAATAACTGTTGAAACTTCATTTCTACAATGATTATCAGCCAAAAAGTATAACATTTTCATGGCATAAGCTTATCATTCAAAATTCTCCATGTAAAGGATATGCAAATGAAAGCAACAATCTGGGAAAGACTAGCGAAATAAAAGTAACAAGGTATGAATGTACACAGACAAGAAAACACCGCATAAAGCAATTAATACTACATTAGAATATTGAACCCTTATTATTTCTATAAGATTTTGTTTTAATTTTCGTATGATATTGATGTAAAAATGGTGATGGAAAATATATAAAAAAACAACCAACATACGGTGCAAAATGGCTTTTGGGCCAAAATGGTAAATTTTTCTTAATGACATTTTGTATTGTTTAATGGTAATTTGCTTTTGATATGACAAATTTGGCTTCTCTGCCAGCCAGCCTACTTGTTAAAACAAAACTAGCAAGTACCAAAAATTGTGTAAAAATCTTTTGTAATTATTTCTCAATTCCCAGATCTATACATAATCAATTTTCAAATGTCTGACCTCTGCGATGCAGAACTCTCTTACCGTGTCTTATCTCTTTAAATAATCAATACTAATCAACATATTCATCAATTTTGCTCGAAAATGGTCTGGCCCTAGGAAACAAACTAGATAGATACTGAGTTCCATATAACCAGTTAAGACTTTAAATACGTCATTTCCATCTCGGGACAGGATCCATCGTTTTTAGAATCAAAGGCACATGTAAAATTGCATAACAATCGTAGTTAGGCGTAAAATATTGTGTGTAATAGTTCTATTGACAAATGGCGTTTTTAGCAGTTTCATAATACCTAGAGGACAACACATAGATATACAATAGCATAGAAAACAACAATTACAACAAGTCGAAAACGAAGGTGAAGAACAAAGAAATATACGGTTAAAAGATGAGTGGCAGCAAAAAGTACAACGAATCAAAACGGAAATGAAGAACAAAGAAATGTGCAGCCACAAGATATGCAACGAAGATCAGAACAATTCGAAAATGCTATTGAAAAGAAATGAATGCGTAGTTTATGTAGTTTTAAATCACCTGGAGGACAAAAACAAAAATTAACAATTGTTCAAAGTAAACAAAGTAGACCATTAAATGAAACCAGGTCAAGAGAACGACCTGAGAATTATAAATCACAGGGGGGGGGGGGGTTGATGGGTGGACAGCCTGGACCATAAAAAGTGAAGACTAATCCAAGCAGTTAAGGCAAGTGACATTCAAAAAATGCCTAATGGAACGACAAAAGAATATGAAGAACAAATCAAAAAGTAGTTAGAATACTTAATAAAATGACGGCTACAAGTTAAAAAAAAATTGTAGAAGACTACGAACTATACCAGATAATTTGAACAGTAAAATGCGTGGTTAAAAGATAAGTGGTACCGAGCAAGATCAGAACGTGCCAAAAAAAACTTGAAGAACAAAGAATTTTGCCGTTAAAAGACTTGCTAAGGTGAGAATCAGATCGAATCAAATGGAAAGTGAAGAAGGAAGAAAAATAACGTTCCAACAACGCCATCTCAATCTTTGTCACCAACAAGCTATGGAAAAAAACGCACTGTAAACCTACAAAGATGCAGTAAGAAACAAATTCGACACTTGTACTCATGATTTGTTATGAAATCAAGGCCCCCCCCCATATCGCATTATAATAGATGGTTTCTAACCTAATCAAAATATTAACTAAAATATTTAATTAAAATATACCTAAGGATTTTTGGCAAATTTTTCTTTTTTGTTTTTTTTTTGTTTAAAAAAAAAAATCTCTCTATACATAAGGAATAAAAGCCTGCCACATCACTGTGATGGAGACTGCCTGCAAAGCAACTACCCAACAATAAATATTAAAAAGAGAAAATATTCTTAAAAAAATTTGCGTGAGGAAAACATTCAAACAGCAACAGAGTCAATCAAAACCATCGTAGCTAAGGCTTAAATTAGTTTAGAGGTATATATTGCTGCGAAAGAGTAAATAGTACATTTCCATCTACATGAATTTTAAGTGAAGCCCAAAAAACGACAAGGACATACAAAAGAAATTTAAATAAGTTATTGTAAGGGATTCTGGCGGTGGCTGTGTATGCCCTTGTGTCACTAGTGCCACAGCTGATCACTACTAGAGTATGGTATCATTGTCCAACGGTCTCAAGGGCTCTATATGCTCTCCCACATTGATATTTACACCAGGAGGGGTAGTATACCTAGTGAACTGCTTGTGGAGGGAAACAAGGGCCGAACTGTTTGGCCGGAGGTACCAAGACTTTGTCACCACTAGAAAATATACCCTTGGATGAGGGCTGTTCTTCCGGTAGATACCACAATGACAAATCTCTTCCAAACCCCACAAAGGTTTGCTGAAAAATAATCTCATGCAATAATACAGATTAACTTACTTTTAGTTCAAATTTCCACTCCAAAAAGAAATCTATTATCAACATTGAACATGAGCTTGAACTAACATAATAATTATATATTCATGTAAAACGTACGATTACCTCTGAATTTGCTTGTGTAAACACGGGCCAATCAAGCATATCCTACCCCAAAATTAAATTTGTCGTATCCAAAAATTAAGAATCAAATACCGGGATTAGGCAAGCTCGTTTATAGCTCAGACAGAATCGATATACAGAGCCAACATACTTTTTCTTGCAAAATTGTGGCCTTGACAACGAGATTTTCAATTTTAAATTAAAATTATATAGAAGGTAAATCTAAGCAGACATGAAAAGGGCCCTTTTTCTGATAAAAAAGGGACACGGGTCCAAACGATTATGTTACATCAAAGATCTCAACCAACAAGGTAGAATTCAAGACTCATATATTTCAGGAATTCATAGAGTACATAAAATTACATCAAAATACAAACTTTAAAACAAAAAAGTTTTTAAAGCAGCCGTAGCATCCTTACTTCAAAAAAGCTTAACCAGGACCAGTTCTGGTTGAAGTTCTTTGAAAAATTCTCATCGGGGTTGAAATTTTCTGAAGAATTTATTCTTAGGAAGGGGAATTTTACATGGAAGAAAATCCTCCTTGAGGGAATCTTTCTTAAAAAAAGTTCTCCATATCAAATTTTCAATGGGGAGAGAGGACTTTATAAGGAAAGTTGTCCAATGGAGGGGAGAATTTGGGCCTGATTAGCGATCTGATTGTTTTTTCTTTTTTGAATAAATTGCTAGGGGGAACTTTCCACTCGGAATCGTCTACAAGAAACTGTCCAAAAGGAAGTTTCAGCAACGATGGCATTTTCCAGAGTAAATTCCTTTGGGTGTTTTACGTTGAAAAAAAAAAATATTCCATTTATGGGAAGTCTCACCTCTCTCCCTTTCAAAACTTTGGTCTTTACACTAAAAGTTTGACTTTCTGTCGCAATTCCTTAAGAAGTATCCTGATATTACAAAGTTTGATTTGAAATAGCAGGAAGCTTTGTATAAAAGTAATAAACCTATAGAAAAACAACGTGGCCAGCTAGGTGTTGATGATGAAGCAACCACCCTAATATACGAGATTGCTCTTGTTTGTTTGAAGTATTAATTTTGTTCCTTAATTTCAATGGAAAAATAAATTTTTGAATTTAATTAGAGCATAAGGAGGGTATGCTATTAAGGAGTATAGCCTAATATGACTGAGAGAAACCACAAAAATAAAATAAGAGGACTTGTTTGTATGGACTGAGATCTGAAGGCTTATTGCAATTTCGAGGGAATGAAACTATCAATGAACGGCTAACAGTTTCTACTAGCCAGTTTAATGCCATGAAGCAGAAAAATAAATTGCTTACTGTATCTTGTAATGAGAATTTCTTGAAAGACAAAATGAAAGGTCCCTTGAAGGAGTCTTTGGAAAAACAGATTAAGCTGACTGCAACTGAGACCCTTAGCTTAAAAGAAGATTGCCTTAAGTCTACAACTGAGCAATTGGATGTTATCAAGCATGATGTTTTTACTGCTGTCAAGCTTGATTTTGAAAATTTTGCTAAAAGAGCTTTGCCTGAACAGGTAAGAGGATTAAGAAGTTTGAAAACAATTTCAAGTTTTAAGTCCAGTCTCAGTAGAGGTCCATGCAGACTGATATTATAAAGCTTAATGACTAGTTGGAGCAATAATCTATGGAATACCAAGCTATTGTATATTTGGTGTTCCTGAATTTGGCACACCTGAAGTCACTGAAGCTATCTTCCTAAGAGTTTGTGATGAAACATTTCTTGGTATCCCAGTGGTATCTAAAATCTGTTAAAAGAACTGGTAAAAAGTAAAATTTTTCTCGACCTATTTTAGAAGATTTCGCAAATTTCAAAATAAGACAATTAATTTTAAAGAATAAAAAAGATTTCAAGGGGTCAGGAATACTTTGTTCAGAAACTCTAACTAAGAAGTGAATATCACTTCTAAAGCATGCAAAAAGTAAACTGGGAATCCACTCGGTCTGGTCTGGCTATGACGATATCTTTTTCAAAACTTCAACCAACAAAATTATAATGCTTTTTTCAGAGCTGGATATTACTAAGAAGAGGCAGGAATAAAGGGTGGAGATAACCAAGACTACTATTATTTTGACATGTTTATTACATTTTGCTTGTATGTTTACTTCAACTCCATTAATATTCTTCCCACCTTCCTGCTAGGCAATTTTTCGGCATTTTTTTCAATATTTTCTGGCCTGTTGTTACCTTTATATACAGCTTAATGTATATTTCATGAAAATCCTTGTGATAATTGCCCCATAGTTAGGTGATAATTAGAAACTTTGTGAGCCAGTTCTTCAAGACCTTATTATTAGACTTTTATTAATGTACTCTAAATGTTTTTCAGTTTGTGACAACCTGTTCCAGTTACATATCACTGGTCTGTATTGTTTATCCAAAGTTAGTGCAATCGTTAATTTGTTTCCTTTAATCTTGCTTTTACTTCATTGTCTCTTTCTTTTCGGTGTGTTCTCCCATTTTTCACTATTTTCCCTTCTACCTACCTCCCAAGCAGTTGGCTTTTTCAATCTTCTGTTTGAATTATTTTGGCTATCTCTTTAGATTTAAATAAAATGTATGACTTTCATTTCTCATTATGGCTATTTACCCTTGCATGTCATATTAGTTTTTATTTTGCTTTTGTTTTGTTTTTTCAACCATCCCGTATTCATTATTCTTTTTTTTCTTCCTAATCTTTCATTTTTGGTTACCTTTTGTGTCCCTATTCTTATTACTTTTCAAGCTAGGCTACTTTACTTTTTCTTTTTCTGTAAAAAAAGTGATCAACTATAGTAAATTCTTTCTCGTCGATAGATATGATATAGCCAAAAATATGAATTTTGGTATTCATTTTTCAGTTCCTTGCTTGACCGCAATCATACGTGTAGTTTTAACATTCTAATTTTGGTTCACCGACTATTCCTCCTCTTCCTCCAAAAAATTATTTCAACATTAAGAAATCACCCAGGGCCTTCACTATTTTACTTCCAGTGTTTTTATATCATGTGCCATCTTCACTAATAATACTACCTAGGTAAGAGAAACAGTCAACTTGATCAATCTTTTTGTTACCCAACATCACCTCTTTGATTTCACCTTTTCTCAGTCAAAGCAACTTCGTCTTCTTGACATTAAATTTCAAGCCTAATTTTGTAACCCTGAAATCTTTAAAAAATCAGTGATTTAAATAACATTTTCATTAAGGACACTCATATAGCCTTTGTCACGTTTGTTAGGACCTAGCCCGTCAAAATTACCAATAGAACACAATCGTGCATAACTCATGATTTGATACAAAATCAGCAACTAGCCTCAAATCCCACCTTAACAACAGCAAATTTGTTTTTCGTAAAGAGCCTAGTTCCTTTGATTAATCGATCAATAAATCGATTAATTAATTTAATTAATACAAGGATATGCCCTTTGCTAAGGATCTTCTATTGGCTGAAACAAACACTTACTCATAATTTATAAAACTAAAAGATAAGGAGCCAGCTAAATTAGGTGCTACTTTTTTATTTATCAAAGAATAAGAATTTGATCGACTCATCCTCTACCCAACGCAAAACCAAAACTCGTATTTGTAGTCGTTTTTGCTCGTTCAAGTTCGACATGAATTTTCATTTTAATTTCTAAATTACTTATTGCAGATGTGCCTCTTTGAGAACACATTTCTCAAAATACCTTTAAAGTTTCAATTAAACACCATTAGCCGTTCTTCAGATATTTCTCTTGTCATTTTGCAAACCATCGTGGATAGAGTGTATTTTCTTTATGTTTTCCATCCCGCTTAAAAGTTTTACTTTAATAACAATAGCTTCTTTTAGACCTGTCCATAGGGACTGTCAGGGGTCATGTCATTACCAGTGTCATAGTTATTGGACTTTTTCTTTTACTATTTGGAACGATATGATTGTTTCAAATGTAAATCAGAAGTTTTGGAGGAGTGCTGGTAAAAAGGGAAATTGGAAAAGGCCTTATTGTCCTCCGACCAACTTATTGACATTCCCCTCAATATTACATGAGGGGTTAAACTGAATATTGTCACTTGTTATCTACATATAATATATTACAGTGTTGATTCAGGGTTCAAGGTGTGAGGACCTCTTTTTTGATTGAACCTCTCACTAATATTTGGCAAAGGATTATCGTCAATACCTGACCCATAGCCAAATATTTTCATAATAATTAATTCAGTGACCAAAGAATTATATATAAGCGGATTATTTTCAAACTTGAGTGAAAATTCCTTTGGGAACTGTGAATTCTCTTACTGATATTTTCATGACCTATACATGATATAGGCCAGGTTTGAGCAGTTGCGAAAATAATTATAATTTCCGATATTATAGACAATTACGTTACGATAAAGGTGACTGGAGAGAAGTAAGCAGAAGGGTGGGGGAGAGCTGTTTACAAGATCTGTGGTACCCGCCAGGCTTTTCCCTTAAATTGCGGGGACAAGGTAGACAGCCTCAAACGCTTCCCTTACTTCTCTCGCAAGTGAACCTTCGATCTAGAGAAAATTGGAACTGGTAATTGGTGCGAAGATGAACTTTTCTACAATCCTGTCCTGTGCTTTGTAGAGAAAATTCTTACTAAAGGAGTTTCGCCCGATACGATAAAAGAGTACATGGCCGATTTATTCGAGTCTTCTTCTCTTTGTGAGACCCGTAAATTGATTTTTTAAAGGTTTTTCCGAATGAAGTCCCATCGAAGTGCCAATGATCCCTGTTGATACCTTCAGTACCCTCAGTGCCAAGGTGAACTCTTGTCTTGAACAACTGCGTGACATTGCGTCCAAGGTTACTGAGGGACAGTCTAACTCTGCAGCCCCTACTCAAAATACGAAAAAACCGACCTACGCTGTTGTTTTAGGAAACCCACCCACAGAGCTCAGCGACCCTATCCTTTGCATGAAGATGCTCGAAACGTTGAATGGTAATAACGGGATCGTGACTCTGAAATCTGAGCCACACAGCAGAAGCTGGGTTGTGATGGTACGTGATAAGCGCTCAGCCGACAAGCTGGCTGCAGCTGTTACTAGCTCCATTACAAACGTTGAAACAAAAGTAATTGATAAAAAAAACCTTTAGAAGTTGTCCGTGAAATACCCCATAACTATTCAAGAGCTGATTTAGAGGCCTCAGTAAAGGGACTGTTTAGTGCTAATCAAATCGGCAATTCTCGTACTTTTCTCCTCGAGTTTATCGATAAGGCCACTCTGAACACAGTACTGGAGTCGGGAGTTCGTATGGGGTATAAAATTTTTCGTGCTAAGACCTTTCAATCCATTTTGCGTCGATGCTTTCGCTGTCAGAGTACTGATCACCTGATTGGACCTTTTCCCCGCTCACAGGCATATCCCAAGTATTTCAGATGTTCTGGCCCTCATTTGAATTCCAAGGAAAACCCTTGCCAAGGCGCGCCAAAATATGCACATTGCACTAAGGAACACGTAAGTTTTAGTATGAAATGCAAAGTTCTCCAATCGGCTCTCAACAATGCTAATAAATGAATGCTCAAACTCCGTTTAGATTTGTTTCCCTTAATATTAATTGTACAAAAGACAAGGATCTACTGATTAGTGAGCTGCTTGAAAATGGAATTGTATTTTTACAGGAGCACCTTCTCTCTAAAGTGAATGTTGATAGCCTAAAGTGTTTTTGGACCCATTATACCTCCTTGAGAGCCGCCCCGAAAACCCCCTGTAGACCATCAGGAGTTCTGGCCATCTATTTCAGACATAAGACTCAGCCGATAGTGTTGCAAAGTGACACTAACATCTCAGCGATAAAATGTAGTGATACCGCATTTATAAATATTTATTTCCCCTGTAATAAAAAGACTGTGCAGTCATTGTCTAGTTTTTCACAAGCATGTAATCGCCTATGAACACTACTTAGTGACCTTCCAAAACAAAATACCAAATAGGTTCTCGGTGGTGATATGAACACTGACTTATTATCTAATTCTGACCAATCTGAAATCTTTCTCGATTCACTACCCTGAGTATTCCATCTTGCTGATAAAGATCTTCTATTTACTTATGTTCATAATCGTAGTGGTCTTAGTTCCAGCCTTGATCATGTAATTGTGTCAGATTCAACTCTACTTTCATCAATAGTCCATGTGGATGACTCTAAAATCAACGACGATTATTTGCCAATCATGTGCCAACTATTTTCTCCATGGCAAGCTCTGTACAACATAACTCTCCCAAGTGGTTCTCAAAGTTAAATTGGGAAAATAACAATGTTCCTTTTTATGTACTGACATTGTCCCAGTTATTATCATCTATTAAAGTGCCTTTCCACTTATTACAAACATCTGTATTTACAACTTTACAACTTTGTGGATAGACTGTAATTATCCTCCTTCCGATTTAGAACATCAAATAAAACAGAAAATCAAACGAGAGTACAAATATTCCCTGCTTAGAGCGAGACTGAATGCCTGGGATGGTCCTTGTGTCAAGAAATCCTGGGATCGTGTTATAAACTGTGTAAAGTGTTCACCTCCAATTAATTCGTCTCTTCGGCCATATGACTTCGTCTCTCATTATAAAAATATTTTGCTTTCACTAAATGTTAATCTCCAAAATCATTTTACAAGGCTTGTCAACTCAATCCTCCCAATTCGTATCAACTAATGTCAAGTGTTATCGGTGGAACCTGGTGTTATACTCCGAGCTCTTAAGCAAGTGAATAAGTCTGAGTCTCTCGATAGGGATAGTCTTTGCTTCAAGTTTTTGCTTAGGATTGTCCTGAACTGCTGAAGCATTTGCAGTTATTGTTTCAGATGTGTTTGGTACAGTCCATTGTGTCAGATAGTGTTTTGTCCGGTTGTATATCTCCAATAGTTAAGAGAGGTAAGGAACTCAGTGCTTGCTCGAATTACCATCCTATCGCTCTGTCTTGTTTTGTTAGTAAGGTGTTTGAATATGTACTGCTACCGGTCATTAGCTCCAAGTGCAATTTTAAGCCTTTCCAGCTTGGTTTTAGAAAAGGTATAGGCTGCGTTCAAGCTCACCAAATTGTGGGTCGGCTAATGAAACAAGCTGTTGCTCAAAAATATCCCCTGTATTGTTTGACTGTTGACATATCTAGTGCTTTTGACAATGTAATTCATTCAAATGCTTTGTTTTGTCTAGCAGATTCAGGTGTTAACCTTTTTATTGTTTCCGTACTTAAGTATTGGAATGGCAATTTTTCAGTTAGGTTGAAGTGGAATGGTACTGGAGGAGATTATATTCCTGTTAAAAAAAGGCGCTAGGCAAGGTGCCGTGTTATCCCTGAGCATGTTTAAATGTGTTTTGGCTTCGTGTCTCCAATGTCTGCAACCGTCAATGTTTTACAATGATAATTTAGGCATTAGTCACATTGCATATGATGATGATGTTCTGCTTCTTAGGTGGACAAAACATAGTCTAATTACCAACTTTGACCGGCTTTCAGTAGCACTATCCACAGTAGGCCTTTCAATTAATGCCTCCAAATTTGAATTTTGTATTTTCGGAGTCTTCCACTAGCATCAACTTTTTAATTGGGTTCTTCAACTATAACATGTTTAGCAAGTATTAAATGGTTGGGTTTGCCTTTTTCCACGCCACTTTCATCTACTTGCTCCGCTGTTACGTCCAGAGTGCTGAAAAGTATGCGGGTTGGTCACGGTAAAATTTCACCAAATTGTGGTCAGCATAACCGAAAAGGTTATTTATGCTAGTTTTTGTGCCCCTGCTGTTTTTTATGTTTCTGGTATTGCTTTTCTCCTTTGCAAGAAGGATACAAAGAAAATACGCTCAGGATATTTTAAATATTGGAAGTATTTGCTGCGTCTACCTCGGTTGTAGCGAAATCATGCAGTTGTTTCTAAATTTGACATCATTGATACGCCCTCGCGACTGAAACATTTATCTAAAGACATATTTCTTAAAACTCAGTAAATGATTGGTGTTTTTGACCTTCTTTGGCCATTTTTTGAATTGAGGTAAATAATTTATGTTGTATGTTGTTATGCTGTTATGTTATTTATATTGTTATTTTTTTCTTGTTTTTTCTTGTGTGTTTACTCCACAGTTTTATGTATTTTGTGGGTTATAAATAAATTGTTATTATTATTATATTGCAGACACACCTTTTTGATAGGCTTGGTGCACTTAGTATCTTTTGATTCAGTTTGATATGGCTTAATATTCCAAAAAGTATAAACTAAACACCCTCAACAGAATCAATTGACTGTCTTCGACATCTCTTTCCAGAGCTCTGAGGGGTTCTGTCACACCCAAAGATAGTTATTTGATCTTTTCACTATTTTGAATAATATATTTATTTCAAAATTATGATTGAATCTTCTTAGGGCAAGGACAACTAAGAAGGCCATGAGACCAGGTTCACAGCCCTTCAATCCCTTTTCAACATCCTCTTTAACATGTCCTTTAAGTTCCAACTGCAAACCCCAGACCGTTCTGATAATGTTAAAGACTCTCCATTTTGATGAACTGGATATACATATAGTATTTTGACTTAGCATAGCTTATCCCTCAACATTCTCCAAAGCTTTATTCCTCAGAGCTTTTCAGCAACACACATAAAAAACATTTCCCTTTTTTTAATAATTTAATTCTGTATGTCAACAATAGGCAAATTGCAAAATTTTGAATCTTTTCCCAAGAGTTGTGGGGGTATGGCATCCCTGGAGACATAACAATTAAATCTTTTGACTACTTTAAACGCATTGAAAACTAAATAAAATGTTTGATGATTTTAAAGGAGAGGGAGTGCCTGAAAAGAGCAAGAAGGGGGGAGGGTAGTTACCCCTTAGTCTTTCTTCAAGATCCCCTCCACATACCATGAAAGCTTCAACCTAAAATACCCCGAGTCATTCATCAAACCTTTCTGATATGCTCTTTTCATAGCCAACAAAAACGTAGTTTATTCAGATTTTGGTTGACATACCTCTTAAATTTCCTTAAAGTTTTGCCTTAATGCTCTAAGTTTTTTTTAGGTCAAGGATCAGACACGTCTTCTATTCTTAAAAACCTTATGTGCTAAGTATGCGCAACTTAAATAATTTAATGCCCTTAGCCTGGGTCTGGGGAGATGTCAAACCCGGAAGCAGTTATTTGACTTTTGGACTATTTTGAACAAAACGGCTATTTCAAAACTTTTATTGAATACAATCTTAGAAAAAAAGAGACCGGGGACTGGTTGCCCTCCGGTCAATTATAACTTGAAATGAACGCTATAACTTATGATTTCTAGCCGAATAAACCCGATACAAATTGTGTAGAGTCTTTTGTTCAATATAAAGTTCCTCTGAGAAAAAAAAATATTAGAGTAGACCCTAATGGCTCTTTACTATAGGCAACGCTATAGCGTTGCCTCTGATTTATTGGTTTAATTGAAGTTTTACTAAAATTACTACTTACTGCCCCTTTTCATAAATCATGTTCCTAATCCTCAGAAATTTACAACCACCATATTTGTTTAAAAGAATCATTTGCCACATTGTCAGTGCTCGGGGCCTATTTATTTTTTGTTTCCATTTATTACCATCTCTAATATTTCCTTTTATAAGAAATATTCCTTCACTTCAAAACTTCACCTCACGCCAGATAAAATCTCATTTATTTCCACAGCTTTAATAGTAGCTTTATCAGGTTTAGTATATTCTGAGAATATACTAAATATTTTTCTTTTCTTATCACTAAATGATGCACCGTTTTTATTTTTGATTGAGAGATATCCAGACTGACGGTTCCCTTTCAGTTTTATTACAAATTGCACAATTATGCTTATTACAGCTAATTACATGATTATTGCACAATATAATATTGTACAGTTATGAATTCTGATTGAATCTTCAACAACTTCAGTAGTTTTATCAAAGACCTCCGTTCCTCCTTCGTTTATATTTTAAGCTTTCTCCACTTCCATTACATTTCTTTCATTTTCATATGATCTATCACTCAAATACTTTTTGTAAAAATTTTCTTCTTTCCGACTAAACATAGGCGACAACACTATTAATCTTAGCTGCATTTCCAACCATCTTCGGCCTCACCAACATTTTTTCAAAAATTATTCCACTTATCTTCTACACTCAAGAGTTTCAAATTCTTCAGTTTGATATTCAACTCTTCCTGAAAAATTACATAAAAAAAAACTAGTTTTTTTAACTGAAAGTAAGGAGCGATATTAAAACTTAAAACGAACAGAAATTACTCCGTATATGAAATGGGTTGTCCCCTCCGCAATCCCTCGCTCTTTACGCTAAAGCTTTTAATTGTTTTAAAAAGCAGAATTGTGGCAAAGAGTCAAACTTTAGCGTAAAGAGCGAGGGATTGCGGAGGGGGCAACCCATTTCATATACCAAGTAGTTTCTGTTCGTTTTAAGTTTTAATATCGCTCCTTACTTTCAGTTAAAAAAACTAGTTTTTTTTATGTAATTTCTGAACGTTTTTGAATTAATGCATGTTTGATTTTGGCTCTCCACACATAAATTATTAAAATGAAATTTGCATATTAATTCCTTTTTTGGCTAAATGGCTTTCTCTTAGTTTTGATCAGACGATTTTGAGAAATAAGGGATGGGAAAGGAGGCCTAGTTGCCATGCAATTTTTCGGTTACATAAAAAGGCAACTATAAATTTTTATTTTTAACAAATTTTTCTATTAGTAAAAAATATACGTAACTTAAGAATTATCTTACGTAACAAACTTTTATATTCTTTAATTTTTATTATGTATATGAGAGGGTTTGTACCCTCGTTAATACCTCGTTCTTTACACTAAATCGCAAGTTTTGTCCCAATTCTTTAAGAATGACCCCTGAATCAGAAAGGCCGTAGAATGAATAGTTGAAATTACTAAAAATACTATAGCATAAAGAGCGAGGTATTTATCTCCTCCTAAATACCTCGCTCTTTATGCTAAAGTATTTTTAGAACCCCTCACATGCGTAATAATCTCTGTTCGTTTTAAGTTTCAATGCTACTCTTTACTTTCAATTGAAAAAAAAAATTTCCATGTTTATTTTTTCATTGTTTTTTTATAGTGATTTTAGAAAATCCTGCGCCCTTTTCATTGAATTTCTGTTCCCCCATGACACATTTCTCCATGGAAAGGTCCTCCCACATAGCCCCCTCCCCTCAACCCCACCCCCAAAACCAAAAAAAAATCCCCTGAAACCGACTGTACACTTCCCAATAACCATTATTATATGTAAACACTGGTCGAAGTTTGTAAGTTGCAGCCCCACCCCCAGGGACTTTGGGGGAGAAAGTCATTCCCAAAAACATAGTTATTATGGTTTTTGACTATGCAGAACAAAATGGCTATCTCAAAATTTTGATCTGTTGACTTTGGAGAAAAAATGAGCGTGGGAGGGGGCCTAGGTGCCCTCCAATTTTTTTGGTCACTTAAAAAGGGCACTAGAACTTTTCATTTCCGTTAGAATGAGCCCTCTTGCGACATTCTAGGACCATTTGGTCGATACGATGACCCCTGGGAAAAAAAAAAAAAACAAAAAAAAACAAACAAATAAACACGCACCCGTGATTTGTCTTCTGGCAAAAAATTCAAAATTCCACATTTTTGTAGATAGGAGCTTGAAACTTCTACAGTAGGGTTCTCTGATACGCTGAATTTGATGGTGTCATTTTCGTTAAGATCCTACGACTTTTAGGGGGCGTTTCCCCCTATTTTCCTAAATAAGGCAAATTTTCTCAGGCTCGTAACTTTTGATGGGTAAGACTAAACTTGATGAAACTTATATATTTAAAATCAGCATTAAAATACGATTCTTTTGATGTAGCTATTGAAATCAAAATTCAATTTTTTAGAGTTTTGGTTACTATTGAGCCGGATCGCTCCTTACTACAGTTCGTTACCACGAACTGTTTGATTTCTTTTACTTTCTCATCCTGGATTCTATCAATGTTATAACTTCTTCGAAAGTAATCACCCTTCCGATATTTCAGATCTAGATTGACCCTAAGCAACATTAGATGGTGATTTTTACTTTTCATATCAAAACAGCACTCCCATACATTCTGCAGAATCTACAGATAACAATAAGAAAATAAATAGGGTTGGCTGTCTTACTATATTGGGATTACCATTTTACTTTTTGGGAAGTTTCACGACCAAAATCTAGTACTACTTTTAAAAAGACCGTTATAACTGCAAAAGGCAAGGGCCTTAAGCCATGATTTCTTTTCCGGTGCCAAATTAACCAAAGCTATGACATATTCCCATTTTGAAAATTCCCTAATGAAAACAGAATATTTCATCCCTGGATCCTGTCTCTTTGTGCAGGCAGCTGTAAGTAAACTTCATTTGAGTCATCAATCGTATCTCCAATCGTATCCTCAATCGTATCAATCGTAAACTTCATATCTCCATCAATCGTTTTTACAGGGATTAAATAAAACAACAAGTTTTTTTTAACTGAAGGTAAGGAGCGACATTAAAACTTAAAAAGAACAGAAATTACTTCATATATGAAAGAAGCTGCTTCCTCATCACCGCCCGCTCTTTACGCTAAAGTTTGACTCTTTCTTTCATAGTGTAAAGAGCGAGGCGTTGATGAGGAAGCAGCCTTTTTCATATACGAAGTAATTTCTGTTCGTTTTAAGTTTTAATGTCGCTCCTTACTTTCAGTTAAAAAAAACTTGTTTTTTTTGTTTAATTTCTGAACGTTTTTGAATCAATGCATGTTTTGATTTTAGCTCTCCGCAGAGGAATAATCAAAACGAAATTTGCATATTTTTTTTTTTTGGCTAAATGGCTTTCTCATAATTTTGATTGAATGATTTTGAGCAAAAAAAAAGAGGGGAAGGAAGCCTAGTTGCCCTCCGATTTTTTGGTTAATTAAAAAGGCAACTAGAACTTTTAATGTCTTACGAATCTTTTTATTAGTAAAAGATTTAGGTAACTTATAAATTAGCTTACGTAAAGAACTTTTGTATTCTCATGTTTTTATTACATATATGAGGGGGTTCTCCCCATCGTCAGTACCTCGCTCTTTACAATAAAGCTTAATTTTTTTCCCAATTCATTAAGAATGAACCCTGAATCACAAAAGCCGTAAAATAAATAGTTGAAATTATTAAAAATACTTTAGCGTAAAGGGCGAGGCATTAGAAGGAGGTGAGCCCCTCATATGGGTAATAATTTCTGTTTCTGTTTTAAGTTTTAATTCTGTTCTTACTTCCAGCTGAAAAAACCTTTTCATATTTATTTTTTAATTGTTGTTTTTGAAAAATGCTAGTAAATCCTGCTCTCCCTTCATGGAAATTTTCTTCTCCCATGACAAATTCTCGATGGAAAGTTCCCCCAGCATATCCCCCTCTTTTCAACCCCTCCCCTTAACCAAAAAATCCTCCTGATAACGCCTGTACACTTCCCAATAACCATTACTATATGTAAGCACTGGTCAAAGTTTCTAACTTGTTGCCCCTCCCACGGGGACTGTGGGGGAGTAAGTCATTTCCAAAGACATAGTTATAAGGTTTTTCGACTACGTTGAATAAAATGGCTATCTCAGAATTTTGACCCGTTGACTTTGGGAAAATAATTAGCGTGGGAGAGGGCCTAGGTGCCCTCCAATTTTTTTGGTCACTTAAAAAGGGCACTAGAGCTTTTTAATTCCGTTAGAATGATTCCTCTTGCAACATTCTAGGACAACTGAGTCGATACCATCACCCCTGGAAAAACAAAAATAAATAAACACGCATCCGTGATCTGCCTTCTGGCAAAAAATACAAAAATCCAAATTTTTGTAGATAGGAGGTTGAAACTTTTACAGTAGGGTTCTCTGATACGTTGAATATGATGGTGTGATTTTCGTTAAGATTATATGACTTTTAGGAGGTGTTTAATATTTAAAATCAGCATTAAAATGCGATTCTTTTGATGTAGCTATCGGTATCAAAATTCCATGTTTTAGAGTTTTGGTTACTATTGAGCCGGGTCGTTCCTTACTACAGTTCGTTACCACGAACTGTTTGATATATCATGCTAGCATTCTATTATTAACCCATTGCCGACTTGAGTAGAACTTGGCAGTTTCCTTCTACTCCCTACCTATGCATTTATCATCCCTGCCAAAATAAAATAAAATCCCTTAATTTCATCCTTGTGCCCCTGGAATATGAGTTTCTAATATGTCTATCAACTCAGGTTGAAAACGTCTGAATTTGTCAACAAAAAATAATAAATTATAGAAGCTTCTTAGCATTGTAACATTCTAAGCTGCAAGTTTCATATAACTTAAATATGTGCAATTTTAACGTCAGCGGGAAAAGTCTTTGGGCCTAACCAATACAGATCAGTAGCCCAGACTTCTTCTCAAGTCGAAAGAAATCACTTAAGTCGACTTGGTACCGGAAATAGAGAAGGCCCTGGGACCTCCAGTTGAATGAAAGCTTTCTGCTATCCAAGGCTAATCTTGAATGTACGGTTATCCCCACTTTGTGATGCTCTCCTATCAATGACATTCAAAATCACCCACAAGTAATCTCGGAGTCTTTACTTCTAATTGACGCCTGCAAATATTACACTAATGTTGGTAGATGCTAGTAAAGACGATCAAAGCGAGAATTTGAGCTTACTACACGAACAACTTTCTTCGAAAGTATTAATAAAGAGATCTATTATATATTTATTATACAATGAATAAAATAAAGAGTTCAAAGAAAGGTAATGAGTAATAGAGAACTTAAAACGCACACACATATAGACATATAGCAAATCAACCTTCAAACGTAGGGTAACTAGCCCAGTATGGATGAATAAATAAATAAAAATTTGAAAATAAAACAAACTAAGAATAGCAGAGATTACTATTAGAGAATAAATGAAATTTGTAACGGACAGAAATGAAGAACATAGTCAATTATATTTTTATATGAGACATTTATCACAAACAAGAGATGGGCTAGCAACGACTTAAACTTTGTAATAAAAGGAGTTTTTTTTCTGAAGAGATTCTTACATAAAAGAACTTATAAAGTTTAGTTTCCACGCGCAATTGCAAAAAAAAAATTAATATCTATATATAAGCATCAGGGGTGGCTGGTTAGCCACCCGTCCCATTCGATTCTTAAAAAGGCATTTCAACTTTCTACTTTCAATCAATTTAAGCAATAAATAATCTCTTGTTAATCTTCAATATTCTTGACTGAAGACCTTCGATATAATCCAGTTTTGAAGTCATTACAATAAATGAATTATAAAAATGAAAAACCTATTGTCATTCTGATATCATAATAACAAGCATACAAGGGTTTAAAACTGAAACCCGTTTGCGTCAGTTCTGTAATGCAATGTTATTGACACCAAAAGTGAAGATTTTCTACCCTTGTTACCTGAATCTTCTCTATGAGACTTCCAAAATTGGCATAAAATTTTCTCGAAATACAGCTCCATAAGGGACGCGAAATTTAACTGCCTTTTAAACTTTCCTCTATTATCTTTCCCATGCTTACATAAAACTAAATATTTGTTATTAAAACATAGCACAGATTAATTTAATTTAATAGCTATATATAAAATTTATATTAATTTACTCCTCAAAATAACATTTTGCTGCTAAAACTAGCCAAAAAATAGTTACCATTTCAGAATCAGAAAAAATGTTAATTTTTCTCACAAATACCTTTTGTTTATACATTTGCAAAATCCGGGCCAATATGGGCCAGATTTGTTCCTTATTAAGTAACACCTATTGTTTCAACCATAAGAACCAGTTTTAACAGAAGGAAGACTTCTGCCAGAAACGACAAACTTTCTGGCATTCCAGTTTCAATTGGCTGATTTCCCATTACAATGTCAGAGTCTAAAGTAGAATTTTTTTGTACAACATCTTCATTTTCCTATGGATTTTAATTTGGAAAAGGATTAGGGGCAGTTTGAGCTTCACTTAATTTTGTACTGAGTCTGTTCTTGGAACCGAGCCAGGATGTAGATATTGTCCCGAGTCAATTTTCTGCGATATTACAAAATTTCACAAGATCAACTTGACTTGTTTTGGAACCCGTAAAAGACTTTTGTTGGCCTTGCAGTCTTCTATTAGAAAAACTGATAAGTATCCAATTAGGCTACAGCGTTAAAAAGAGCCTTACATATCTGATTGTATATGATCAGCCCTATATATTACCGATTTTCACTTAAGTATAATGAAATCACAATACAACATAGATGAAATCACGACACAAACATAGAGTGTTACTGAGCTATATATACACATGAACACTAACAGTATCAGCTTCCAACATATAATAATAGTTTGGCTTTGGCAGATGCCTTTTCTCTGACTTTCTGCAGTGCTCTTATTCTAAAAAAGCGAAAATATATTCGTCTTTCATACGTATTTCGCTAGAAAATCCAAATATTGAACAATTAGCCGTTCACTTTTTCAAAAAAAAATAGTAAAATGACTATCACATTTTCATAGGCAAAAAAGACGGAAAAAAGTAATTGATCTATAAAACTGAATACTTGATTTTTGCCTAATTTTGCATGATCCTTGATTTTAAATATTATTTTTTCGTTAAAATACCGCTTATTTCAAGGAGTGAGTTAAAGAAAGGGAAAAAGGAAACTTGTGAATGGTAGATAATTTAAAATATTCGTCATTTTGTTGTCACATATGCCTCAAGCCCCCCCCCTCCCCCAACGGCTCTCGAGGATTTACTTCTATGCGTTTATTCAAGAATTAAAGGAAGCATCTGAGAGATGAATTGGATAATATTAATCTGACGTATCGTAACTCTGCCTCCCCTCTTAATCTGTACACTAAACAGATGATGTTGGCCCATATTCATTTTGTTTTAACTTGGTAATACCTTGTTGTGTTCCTCCTATATATTTTTCTCCAAACATCCCTTGAGCTAGTTACCCTGATAACAAGTATGCTTTGACTGTTGTTGATTCCTCCACTGCACATTTTTTTTTTCTCATTGCCCCAAAGCCCATTTAGGGTCAAGTTTCTCAAATCAATTCAAATTCCCTAAAATCCCTATTACCAACTGTGAAAGCCTATATTTTTCACAGGCAAGTGGAACTTGAGGTGTTATCAGAATTAAACCAAATAGAAATTACAGCTGTTACAGAAGAACAGTCCCCACACCAGGGATCCCTACCTTTGATAAGTTCATCACAGTTTATAAAATTATGTTATTCATATAATGCTTTTGGAAGAAACGAAAGATGGTAGTGATAAAGAGACCAATCAATCCAATTAAACACTACGTAGAAAGAAATTAAAATTTTAGGAAATAGAAATGGATGAAGTTAACAGAATATAAAAAATTTAAGAAAAAATTCATATATTGAGCCGATTTTAACATTGAAAAAGACCTTAAATTGGCCAACAGCGTAGCAAAAATTAATTAATATTCTGAGGATAAGAAGCTGTTTGGTAGGAAACCAAACCAGGCTAATTTTAATCTACCTAAACAACTTTTTAACAAGACTTTTTGTATTCCCTTATTAGCAGCCCTCCTTCAAAACTTCTGATTGAGAGTTGAAACAACCATCTTGTTCATAATGGTCGAAAAGTCCAATAACCATGCCATTGTTGATGACATAACTCATCACAGTACCTGGGACAGTTCTTTAAAAAGCCTGGCGGCATCAAAGTAAACTTTTATAAATAAGGTAATAGGAGATAGAACCGGATGTTTTCCTCCCATGTGGCAACCCTGAAGCCATAGCTATTATATCTTCAGACTAATTTAAACGCTTTGAAAATTAAATAAAAAATGATCATTGTAAAGGAGAAAGGCACCTAAAAAGGACAATGAAGGGGGTGGGGCTGGTTACCTTCCAATCTCTCTTCAGCATCCCCTCAACATATCTTGAGAGTTTCAACCTAAAATACCCCGAGTCATTCATAGGAAATTAATTCCTTTGGATATCACAAAATTAATTCCTATGGATCTGACGATTCTTTTCTGTCAAGAAAATTTAAATTTATAAAATCTATTGGTTTTAGCCTAAAATCCATAGAATATTAAGATATACCTAGCTAAGAAATAGACACAATTGTAAAGTCAGAATTCCATTGTGAATCCAAATATAATATTAATTTTATCAAAACTCCCTCTCCCTAAGGTGGGGCACCCACTGCGTCATGAAATTGCTATTTTAAGAGTTACTAAATAGCTTAACACAAAAAAAGAAGTCATATGTCCCAAACTACTCCGTAAATGGTCAAATATTGCCTTAAACTAAGTTAGGTCATATATCCGATCCACAAGAAAATATTCTATCAAACCCTCATACATCTTGTCACACATTTTGACTCTTTTTCAAAACTCTACTTTTAAAATAATAAAAAACTTTTGCGTAGAGAGCAAGGCATTGAGGAGGGGCAACCCCTTTCATATACGGAACACTATCTGTTCGTTTTAAGTTTTAATGTCGTTCCTTACTTGCAGTTATAAGAATTTTTTTACTTATTTTCTGAGTATTTTTGAATTAATGCGTGTTTTGATTTTGGCTCATCGCACATGAATAATTAAAACGAAATTTGCAAATTAATTTTTTTGGCTGAAAAGCTTTCTAATAGTTTTGATCAGACGATTTCGATAAGTCAAAGGGGTGGGGGAGAAGGCCCAGTTGCCCTCCAATTATGGTTACTTAAAAATGCAACTAAAATCTAATATTTTTTGATGAAAGTTTTTGTTAGTAATAAATATACATAACTTATGAATTAACTTACGTAATAAACTTCTATATTTGTGTATTTTTATTACGTATGTGAGGGGGTTCGCCTCCTCGTCAATACCTCAGTCTTTACACT
The DNA here is from genome assembly GCF_032884065.1 of Artemia franciscana. Classification (NCBI taxonomy): domain Eukaryota; kingdom Metazoa; phylum Arthropoda; class Branchiopoda; order Anostraca; family Artemiidae; genus Artemia; species Artemia franciscana. Next base: position 954,940 of record NW_027063379.1, on the reverse strand, counting down.
AAAGCTTGAATTTTGTCCCAATTCTTTAAGAATGACCCCTGAATCACAAAGGCCGTAGAATAAATAGTTGAAATTACTAAAAATACTTTAGTGTAAAGAACAAGGTACTGTGGAGGAGAGAAACTCCCTTATATACATAATAATTTCTGTTTGTTTTAAATTTTAATGCTACTCATTACTTCCAGTTGAAAAAAAAACATTTATTTTTTCATTGTTTTTCAAATAATACTAGATAAATTCCTCATGATAAATTCCTCCATGGAAAGGCCGTCCCACGTAACCCCCTCCCCTTCACGAACCACCCCAACCCTAACACGAAAAATTCCCCTGAAAGCGTCTACACACTTCATAATAACCATTACTGTATGTAAACAATGGTCAATGTTTGTAACTTGCAGCCCCTCCCCTAAAGTCGTCCCCAAAGACATAATTATTAAGTTTTCGACCAAGTCAAACAGAATGGCTATTTAAAAATTTTGTGCCGGTGACTATGAGGAAAAAATGAACGTGGTAGGGGACTAGGTACCCTCCGATTTTTTAGGTCACTGAATAAGGGCGCTAAAACTTTTAATTTCCATCATAACGAACGCTCTGGTGACATTCTAGGACCATTGGGCTGATACGTTCACCCCTAGGGAAAAAATTTAAAGAAAATAAAGATGCACCCGTTCTCTTTTTGCAAAAACAAAAAAATTCCACGTTTTTATAGATAGGAGCTTGAAGTTTCTACAGTAGGGTTCTCTAATACGCTGTATGTGATAGTGTGGTTTTTGATAAGATTCTATGACTTTTAGGGGGTGTTTCTCCCTATTTTCTAAAATAAGGCAATTTCGTTAGGCTCCTAACTTTTGATGGGTACGACTAAACTTGTTGAAACTTATATATTTAAAATCAGCATTAAAGTACGATTCTTTTGATGTAACTACTGGTATCGAAATACCGATTTTGAGAGTTTTTGTTACTATTGAGCCGGGTTGCTTCTTACTACAGTTCGTTACCACGAACTGTTTGAAAAGGTTCTACATAGAAAAATTTTCTTAAAAATAGAGAATCGTGTTTTTAAAAATTGTATTTGGTAAATTTATCATTCATATTTATATAATATTTATTTAAAGTATCAGCCACACTTCATATCAATACTTTTGACTTTTATTGAAGAAACAGAAATAAGAAAGAGTACTTTACCTGTTTCATTTTCATCCTTTCATCCTTCACCTCTCAGTTTCACATTCAGGGTCCTCAGTATCTCGAACGATTTGATCAAAAATTAAATGAATGGCCAAATACGATACGAGTTCGGAGAGAACACCTATAAAATAAATCTTTTTTTTGTAGGCTTCATCTGGGTGTCAGAATCAGGCAACACTGAAATTGAAGGATTCAATAATAATAAAAAACGAGATTATATCCAGCAAATTGACCAAAATATTGAAGCACTTTAAAAAAGAAATAAAAAAAATTATAAAACCCTTTGCTCCAGTAAATTTGGAGATGATCCATCACTTAAGTAGGGACAAGGTAGACACACTATCGATTGCATTTTTATGCTCTCTCAAATATGATAATCGTTTCAATTGCAAATACAATTCAAAGACCTTAAATAAACCCTAAATTGACACACAATTCCAGTTATTGCCTTTATATCACTTAAGACGGAGTGGTTTTCACGATAAAAAATTCAGCTGGCCATTTTAACAAAGACAACATTACGTGCAACGAAATGATAAGCAACGCATAAATATTTAATATTTATTTTAAAAAAAAATAAACTTAAATATATTTAATCACAAATAAATTATTTTAATTATTTATATTTTGCTATATTACTTTAATATTTAAATTTGGCATTTAAGTTAAGTAAAAATTTAATTAAATTAAAGCTAATTTAAATGAATTTTTGATAAAATTTTATATTAATAAATTTACATTATATTATACATATAACAAGATTTTATATTGTATAAATAAATTTTAATAAAAATCGAATTAAATAATTTTTGTTAAATTCATATGTTAATTTTATATTTTAGTTATTTAAATAATCTATTTTTGATAAAAAATAAATAAATAACAGATATATAAATATTTTGGACTGTGCATGGGACCATTAAGGGTGGAAGGCTGCATTTTCAGGGTAGCAGCCATCTTAATGGAAGAAGCATCAAGGAGGCTATCAAAGAGCATAAAATAAGGAATGTAACGATACTAATTTTACTGTCACTACTTTCGTCAAGTAATGACTGGGATTTGCTGTCATTTTAAGGTCTATTTAAGGGCTTAAAATTGATTTCTGAGTGAAATTACTATTACTTCCCAAGAAAGTAATAGAATTGTCTCCAAATTTACCTTAGTTCCTTTTAATGCTATTACTGAAAACTCAGCACAGACCCTAGTTGCCTAAGATTAACACACCTACGTCCACTCCTCGTTGCTTCAATGTGTTATTCACTTTATACTCCCTCTCGCAAAGTTTCTACTTCCCTTAATTTCTTTCTTATGAACTCTTTCCTCCTCATTCGAGAACGTCCTATTGTTTGTTTGCAGGGGTGTTGTTTGAGAGGGAAGCAACTGCTCTCCTTGAGAAAATCAAAAAAAGAATCCAAAAAGAAAATCCAAAGCCTGAAATGTGCTGTTTATGATTTTCTAGCACTATGGAGAGGTACTCTGCCCTCCCCCTACCCCTAAAATAGAGATATATAATATACTTTAGAAATACAAAAATCCCTCGATCTAGAAAAGTAGAAAATAAATAAAAAAGACAGATTAAACCATTCGATACAACATACTAGTTTTAGGGGAAGTACTTTCAGTTTCGGTTTGACAGAATAAAATCATTTGAAGTATTATAGTTATTTGTATTGTTATCATTAATGTAATTTATTACAATTATAAAAACAACAATTGTAGTTTATCAGTATTGGTGGAGGTTTTTATATGTTTTTAGTTTATTTTAGTTTTTTCATCTTTGTTTCTTTTGCGCTGAAGACGTCTTGTTTTATACAGGCGAAATATCCGCATGCTTTTTTTATCTTCTATCTTTGCCTTTTAATTTTATCTTTTTCTCTATCTTTTATCCTTTCTCTACTGGTTGCTGTCTCGTTTGTTTGTTTCTTCATTGAGTTTTCTCACTCTGTTCTTTGTCACAGCTTAGTTGACTATCTACTTACCTCTTTTCTCACATGCATTGACCAACGAAGGTTATTACAAGTAAACAAAGATGCCTGCGAGGGACTGTACAGTTTTGTTCTCTGTACGTCAACCGTGACTTCGCCACTTTTGAAATTAGTTCCAATGGTCTCCTTTTCTCGATGGATCTTAATATTATCTAGTATAAATCTATAACAGGGACATATATGTTTTTTTTTGTTGCAAAAATGAAAGGACACCCTAGTCCTGGTAAATACACGATTAAAAGCTATAGAAGGTTTCAACTGGGAATTTGGCAAAATCACAAGATTGCTCTGCCAGAAAAATCCCTGTTTGAAAAAAGAATGCAAACATACAAATAATGATTATATGTCTACTCTCTTTAAGCGAATCATAAATTATGATATATAATATATATATAGTACTGGATTCCTGGGCTTTGCCCACGCCCCGGCACAAGGTAAACTTGTACAACAACAAACATCATTAGGCATGTGATTGCTACCCATTCTAACCATATACCCCCGCTATAGCTATGAACGGCTTATGACTTTATCAATAAAGACTTAAAGAGTGGCTGTTTAGTCTTCTCTCTAATGAATGAGTGGGTAATTTTGTCCTTCCAGTTGATTCCAGAATTCGTCGAAGACAATTGTATTCAAAATTTCACTCTTTTTTCTAACAGTTTCTTCAGCGCCAACCTTTCAGAACCATGCATTAGTACTTAGAGAGCATTACTATTGAAGGATATACTACAACTAATATTAACACATCGTTTCTGCTCCAAGCCAGCCAGAGCTGTGGATACTCATCTTCAATTTAACTCATGAGATTTCTGCCTTTTTTGAATATGTACTTTTAATATCTTTTCACATAATTCGAGAAAATCTGCTTTAGGCTCGGAACTCACTGACATATCCAGACATAGTTTTGCCAAGTGATCAACCTTTTATCTGTAAAATACTTTCTAACAATCTTAATTTTTTCAAAATTGACCAGGACGATCAGTCAAGCCAAAATTGTCTCACAGCCTCTCCTTAAATGTACAGTTGCTTAAGTGAGTACACAAAACTACTTTGAAAATAGTAATGAAAAATTTAGAATATCTTCCTTAACTTTTCGAAGCCCCGTGTTTCAGAATTATACCTAACGACTGTCTAACATAGAAAATTCCTATTCATCGTATAAAATGATGTATAAAGATGTAAATTTATGCACAAAAACGTAGTAAATTCGTGTCTTAGTAAAAAATTCGTTCTTAACGTAAAAATTAAATAAAACTTGTTTATTTCAACCGCAACGTATTGTAATGCGGCAAGCATTGATTAAAAATTAATTAGAAGCCTCGAATGAGTTCAAATAGGAATGATTTCTAGATTAATTCAAATAGACACAAAATAAATTAACAAAAACAAAAATTCTTCATTCAACATTTGAATTTTTCAGACCTGAACAAAACAACATATTCTTATCGCTAAATAGCTTGGGGTGGTAGGAGAAAAATATGAATTTTTGAGCGGAAATTAAAAAAAATCGAAGAATAAAAACGAAGATCTTTAATTTAAGAAATAACTGTAGCTTACTTCTATATTGGACACTTTGAACTGCTTTTTTAAATTTATATGTACACGGGATGGTCCCATTTTGAAATTATTCTTCCGCAGATAGCAGGAAGAGAAAGCACCAAATTTCCTTTTTCGTCCTACTTAAATACCGATTACCACTTATTTACCTGAACTAACTTACAACTTCTATAGCCGAATTAGAATAAAAGATTTGCAATATTTCATTACAATTTCCTGCAAAAGCATTACTGGGTCTATGCTATTCAGTTGGTTTTGAAGAAGAGAAGAAAAAAAATGAGGTAGTAATATACACCCAGTACTGTAAAGCTATGAAATGATTATGTAGAAAAAAACAAAAAAAGAGAGAATGAGAAAAATAGCCTTGACCAAGTCTATATGAATTGATTTTAAAGAGGAGGAAATAAAACGAAAGTGAGGTTGGCGAGGGAATTTGAAGGTAAACCAAAAATATTTCAAACTAAAAAAATCTCTTGCCATTCTGTATCTATTTTAAGCAAAATAGAAATAGGGTGTTCCAGGTGTTTTGATTGTAAATATTATTACTTACTCACCTGGAGCCATACCCTTATTCGTTTAATACTTTTTTGACGTTTATAGCGTTAAAACTCATATTTATGACGTTTAGAACATTGAAAATCACATTTATAACGTTAGGGTGTAAATTTACTAACTCTATTGGATGTGAAGGAAGATTTGTTTAGTGAGGAAGAATTAGCGACAGTACTAGAAGGATTAAAAAATAATAAGGCCCCAGGTGCTGATAGTATGATTAATGAGTTCCTTAAATATGGTGGCTCTGAGGTTAGGAATAAGCTACTGAAGATTATGAACATGATTTTTGAAAAAGGGGAAGTACCCAATGATTTTAGGAAAACCTTAATTAAACCACTGTATAAGAAAGGTGACAAGAGTGAATGTCGTAATTATCGAGGCATTAGTCTGGTCTCTGTAGGTAGCAAATTACTGAGTAATATGATACTTTTTAGACTGAGACAAGCTGTAGACAAAGTTTTAAGGGAAGAACAATGCGGTTTTAGAAAAGGTAGAGGATGTGTCGACCATGTTTTCACTCTTAGGTTAATAATTGAGAAGTCCCTTCGTTGTCAAACACCTTTGGTCCTTAGTTTTATCGATTATGAGCAAGCTTTCGATTCTGTTGATAGAACAGCGTTAACAAAGGTCTTATCGTTATATGGTATACCAGAAAAATACATTAAAGTGATTTGCGCTATGTACGAGAATAATACTGCTGCGGTTAAGGTAGGAAACGAGGTTAGCAACTGGTTTTGTATTAAATCAGGAGTTAAGCAGGGTTGTGTTCTATCCCCCTTTATATGGATCATTTTGATGGACTTCGTCTTAAGGAGCACAGGAAAGGCAATTGGAGACCATGGAATCAAATGGGGAGGAAGAACGCTCCTGGACTTAGATTATGCTGATGATTTAAGCATATTAGATGAAAGTGTGAGCAAAATGAATGAATTTTTAGAGGTTTTGCGAGTTCAGGGTGCTAAAATAGGCTTGAAAATTAATGTTAAGAAGAATAAGAAGAAGAATTAAGAAGAATAATGTTAAGAAGTCACTAAGGCTAGGAATAAGTGAAGATGAACAGGTGACCTTAGGTAACGAAAAGATTGATCAGGTTGGGAGCTTTAGTTACCTTGGTAGTATTATTAGTAAAGATGGTGGGAGCAGTGAAGATGTTAAAAGTAGAATAGCTAAAGCTCAGGGTGTTTTTTCACAGTTAAAAAAAGTTTGGAAGAATAGAAAGATAAGCCTACAAACCAAGATTAGAATATTGGAAGCTACAGTGATGACAGTGGTCAAATATGGCTCTGAAGCATGGACACTCCGAAAAGCAGATGAAAATTTACTAGATGTTTTCCAGAGAAATTGCCTACGGATTGTTCTGGGTACCCAGCTGACTGACCGTATTTCAAACAGTAGGTTGTACGAAAAGTGTGGTTCAATCCCGCTTTCTGGGGCTATAATGAAAGAAAGGTTGAGATGGCTAGGCCACGTTCTACGGATGAAGGATGACAGATTACCGAAGATTGTCCTTTTTGGCCAACCGTCTGGGGCTACACGGAAAGCAGGTCGTCCTTGTCTGGGTTGGGAGGATGTCATAAATAAGGATTTAAAGGAAATGGGAACTTCCTGGGAGGGTGTAAAGAGGGAGGCTTTAAATAGATTAGGTTGGAGGAGGAGCGTGCGTAGCTGTGTTGGCCTCAGGCGGCTTGGTGCTGCAGTGAGTTATTAGTAGTAGTAGTATTTATTTTGACTATTGTGATGTAATTATTTATATCAGTTTGGGATAGAGAGGGGATGGGGTAGAACTTATTCCTCTGTCCACTAAACTCGTTTACACTAAATTGAGCTTGGCACTAGTAGATTGAGAGGGTTTGGCCGAATAAAAAATCAAATATATCTCAACAAAGCCAAAAAAGAGAAAGCCATTTTTTTTTACAATTCTCCGAAATGACGAAACTGAGATCTACTAAGTTCACAGTGCTCTGATACAAAATTGACTATTAACTCTGTTAAGAAAAAAATACTTAAACTAAACCTGCTAAGGAGAGACTTCGTCCCCCCTGAAATTTCTTTCCATGTTGTGAGTGAGGTGAAAATACTAGGTATCCTTTTCTCACATGATAGCACCTTTACTACCCATATTAATCGTGTGACCTGTAAATCAAACACATCTCTGCAAACCCTTTGAAAAATGCGTCGCTTCGGGTGCAACGCCCACAGTCTTCTACGGGCATACCTGTGCTACGTACGCCACATACTTGAATACGCCTGTCCCGTCTGGGGCCCGTCAGTATTAAGAACCACCTATCTAATGCAGGAACTAGAGTCAGTCCAAAAAAGGGCAACTTGGATCATCTTGAGTAATAGAGACATTTTCTACCATGATGCTCTAATAACCCTTGAACCCCAAATTTAGAGCTCCGTTTGGGTGACCTTATCCTAAGGTTTCGCAAAATGCTGCTATCTAACCCTGCTCACCGTGAAATTGTACCACCAGAAGCCCTGACAGTCAGCCGTACGAGACAGAAGCTAAAACTTGTGCCAGTGCGTACTCGAACAAATCGCTACCAGAACGCTTTCGTCCCTTTTTTTATGTCAGTCAATATATGATAGTGCCTAATAACATGTTTTGTATTTCAACATCAAATTAGTCATTTGAGCTACAATTGTTGTTTAAATAAACCTTTCTCTCTCTCTCTCTCTCAGTGAAGAACCAAGACCAACATTTGAAACTTTTCAGCTTACGTTTTCACTTCTAATCCGTGTGATAATTTCAATCTCTTCAACACTCTGCCATCTTCATCCATCTGAGAAAAAAAGAAATGTATAAAAAAAAAACAAGGTCAAATTTCCTTTTTTGTTGAAGTTTGTAATTGGCTAGAACCTTCAAAATAGTGACAACACTATTAACAACAAAAATAGAATCAATTTTGTCCCTATTTGTTAGCCTGTAAAGTTTATGCCTCGTATTGCAACTTACTTGAATTAAAAAGAATAAACTATAAACACTAGAAAAATATTTTTTCACATTTTGTCAAAAAGATTTTGTAAGGAGATAAAAATACTGTCGCCAAAAAAGGGGCTGCCATACATTTACCTTCTTCCACATTAATTACTTTTTATCTTACCTTACTTGCTATTTTTTTTTTACCTTACCTCAGTTTTAAAAATAATCTACCTGTTTTCAAAGAATCTTCCAAGAGTTCTATGCAAAAATTTAGGCTATTCTAAAAGATCACTTCAACCTCAATCCCTTAACTTTTCACACCCTACTTCCATTAGTTATTAGAAGTATTGGTTCCAATTAGTGTTTCGAGATATTAAAATGACTTTTCTCTCAATTTTTTCACTTAATTTATTTAAAACCCAGATTAAAATTAAATTCAAAGTCGAAAAAGCAAAAACAAAGAAAAGTGGAATGTGACAAAAGAAATAAAAGTAGCCTCCAGGTATCTCCTGCTTCAAATTTACGTACTTGCAAACACCCAAAGAGGAAGAAGAAGAAGTATTAATGGAATTGAATGGCTTAAGAAGATTGCCAAAAAAGCGAAGGCAGCTATTCAACTTAGAGCAATGTAGAATGCTACAAATAAAGCCAGTTGGCAATTAAAGATTTTGTATTTACCTATTACCATAAATTGTGATTAAAAGATAATGTTTAAAGCAAATGCGAGTGCATAAACTCTTCTATTCTCATGCCTCTATGAAAATTGGTACATACTTGAGACGTTGGTGGAAAAAATAAAAACTTAGGATAAAGAACAGTAATTGAGAGCCCCCTCACGTTCATGGTTTTTTTTTTCCGTTTTGAGTTTATATGTCGCTCTTTATTTAAATTGTGCGTACAAATTTTTATACAGTTCTATTTCGTTGGATTTTATGCAAAAAGTTGTAATCGAACATGTTATATTGCTTTCGTATTGTGTCTTTTATAACGTTCAACACTTTGAAACTGATCAGGGACAAAAGTTTTAAAACCATGTCCGAGCCCCCTTAATGCCCACTGCCAACAATTCGTGCTTTTTACTGCCAGGGAAGAATCCATGACAGTTTCATGCCAAATAGAAACTCATTATCAAACATTTCCACCTCCTTTTCTAATATAATACCTATCAGTGAACAAACGATATATTTCATAAATTGTGGGCCTTAGCCTAGGGGCTGATTTATTAATAAAAAGTCTTCGTATGCTAACAATGTCCTGTTTGCTGATTGAATTAGACCCTTTTTAAGATGGCGAGTTATCTTTTTTTTGTGCTGAGCAAACCTATCTAATATTTATTCTTCCATTTATTTAAAATTGCAACAGACTAAATCAAAACGCAGATTCTGAAGTGAAAACTTGACAGTTATAAATTTTAGGCTACAAATGACTTGGTTTCGTTCTTTACTAGGATGTAGAGCCTTCTGAGGCCATAGTAAGGACCATCGCAAAGGCTATAATAAAATCACAAATAGCATATTTTGACTAGTCTTATTCCATAATTTGAAGTCACCATGTCCTACTATATATTATCAGTCTCCTAATAAGGTATTGGAATAAGATGATAAAAACAGGCCGCACCTTCCCTCAGACCCAATAGTCATTCCAAATCTGTAACCAGTTATGGCTTCAACACTAAGATGAATAGATAATAGACAAATATTACACTTTAGCATTGTTAGCGTATTCAAACTATTTATACTATTATCGTTATTCACCGATTAAGATAAGCCAATACATCAATTATAAAAGGAGAGCAAATCGCCTGCGGTAGGAGCGGGAGGATGTCATAAAGAAGACTTGAGGGAAATCGGAACTTCCTGAGAAGGTGTAAAGAGGCTTTAAATAGACTAAGATAGAGGAGGAGCATGCGTAGCTGTGTTGGCCTCGGGAGGCTTGGTGCTGCGGTGAGTTGCTAGTAGTAGTAGTAGTAGTAGTAGGAATACAGCAATTAGCACATGGCTTAATAAGTACTTTGCTACATCCATTTGCATAATCCATGGAAAACTTACAGAGTTGTTTTTCAAGCAGCAGTTTTCTATGTTCAGAGAGCTGTGTGACAGAACCTTGAGAACTATCTTCTTCGGTGCTTCCTTCTTCTCCCACTTGTTTCTGCTTTGAGTTTTTCTTAGAATGTGCCATTTCCAGTTTTGACCTAAGCTCTCCAGAAAGCTTCAGCTTTCTTATTAAACCAGGCGTGCTATGTTCCTCTTCTTGTCTAAAAATGAGAAAATTAATGGTAAAAGATAGGACACATGAGAAGCATATAGATCACCTCAACTTTCTAAAAAAAATACCGTAGCAGCCACTGACACCTAAAAACATGGTTCTGAGCTCAAGCAAAGAATTTGACTCAAACCATAAGAAATTCAAGAAGTGTACAATTGTAAAAATCACGCAGTGGAGACTTTGAAATATCATAATTTAAAAAACCACATGTAGTTTCTGCATTCGACGTTAGTAAAACACGTTCTGTCAATGGCGTCAATCTATGAAAATTTTAAGTAAGGGGAGGGGGGCAAAGCGTGTTTTTCACAATCTAGACTGGGATTTGGTCACTTCTCAAATTCAACAAAGGAATTTTACAAAATTGGCGGGGGAAAGGGGGTGCATACTCCCCCAGCAAAAAAATGACGACGTATTCTGTCTCCACGCAGCACAATTTTTGTTCCAACTTTTTTTCTCCATCCGTGTACTGCGTAGTTGAATGAGTTCTAAGTAAATTCACGTATTTATCCAAATAATAAATAATTGTTTTCAAGTGAAATCACGATGAAAGCACGTACTCTAGTGTTGCTCCCATAATTGAATTTTGATGACTAGCACGTCATCTACTGATGATGTGCTATAATAAGTTAGGCAAAATGACAAAAAAATAATACTATTCTGGTTCGGAACAGGAATTTTTAAGGGGCATGCCCCCCCTCCCCCTCCCAAACAAAAAATTAATCTTGACAGTTTCTTGTTTGCTAGTAGGACAATAAGATAGTGCCAGTTAGAAGGTAGCAAGCCGATAAAATATATATCACCTTATTTGCGGCTTTGGTATATGCACTTTCTACAGTCAATACACCATATGCACTGCTTATATATATATATATATATATATATATATATATATATATATATATATATATATATATATATATATATATATATATATATATATATATATATATATATATCATATATACTAATTTTAGCTGCTACCAGTTAAAATGAATCATACCAGTAAAAGATATATCCCCTTATTTAAAGCTTTGGTCTGCACTATATACACACAATACATCCTATACGTTGCATACAATAATAATAATAATTTTTTTTTGACCCGCTACAAAAAATCAAAGCGGAGTATCAATAAAAGAAACAAAACAAACACTACACAAAACAGAAAAACAAGAAACTCAAGCAAACGAGTAAGGCCTCTGTGGGCGGGCAGATATATATACACCATATATACTGATTTTAAGTGCTAGCAGTTAAAACGTTGCATGGCATTAAAAAATATATCACCTTGTTAGAGACTTGGTATATACATCGTATACGGTCATTTATGTTCCATGATTTAATCCAAAAAAGAAGAATTTGTACAGTATGTTACTTTTGGGTGGCATTTTTTTCCCAAAAACTATTAAATGCTACATGGTTTTCTTTTCCGGCATATGAAAAAAAAACACAAAGAAATACAGAAAACCTTAAAAACACATGATTTGAGGGAAAAAACAAGAAATACATCAATTATATGGCAAATATAATAAATGCGGAGAACTAGTGAAGCAATATTGGGCTGTTCCCAGATAATTGATAATCTTGAAAATTTGTAATCTGGAACTGGGATTTCAATATAAGAAACCAAGAAAATTTTGAGATTTGAATAAAGTGTACAATTACCTTTTTTCCTCTTTCCCTACCTTGTTTGACTTTTTCATATCTTCTTATGTAAATTCAAAAGAGTCGAAATGAATATCAAAGTCGTTCGTGCTTTTTCTTCTATAGACTGAAATAATAAAAAATATTGAGTTGCTTATTGATAAGACGTGAATAATAAGATTAGAAAAAGCAATAACAAAAAGATAAAAAGTAATGATCGCACTGAAGGTATTTTTATACAACTTAGCAGTAGTTTCTACATTAAACTGTAATCAACATCAAATTGCACAGAGGTACATAAACAACTCTTGCACACTTTGAAACGAGTCTTGTTTGCGATGGGTGCATCAAATCCGAAAAAAAGTAAAATAAGTGACGCTTATTCAAAAGACTAACAAACCTAGCACCCATCCCCATTTCTAGAGCTTGGAAACAACTTTTTGATATTTCCATAGGAAAAAAATAAAAAAAAAACACCCCTCTGCTATCCTAGATTTACAAAATTATTGTTTTCTTGTATCTTCATTAAAAAGAAGAGCTAACAGCTCATATGGCACTTGTGACGAGGGATCGGATCCGGTTATGTCAGTAGCGCATCTAGAGCTTGTGCTTATTCTCGAACTCACCAAAGCACTAGAAATCCCTTAAACTCCCCCAAAGAGATCGGATCTGGTCCAGTTATGTCAATCATTTATCTAGAACTTGTGCTTATTCTTCCCATCAAGTTTTATCCCAATCGAACTACTCTAAGCGTTTTCCAAGATTTCCAGTCTCCAAGATTTCCGTTTCCCCACTCCACCCCCAATATCCCCAGATCCAATTTAAGTTAAAACTGGAGTATTTGAGATATTATATCTTTCTATATATCAAGTCTCATTAAGATCTGATCACCCATTCGTGAGAAAAACATACCTCAATTTTCACGATTTTCCCTCCCTCCAGATGGTCGAATCGGAGAAACGACTGTTAGCAAGTCAATTTTTACAGGTCCCTGACACGCCTGCAATTTTTCATCGTCCTAGAACGACCAGAAGTACCGAACTCGCCAAAGCACTGGAAACCGGACAGACAGACAGACGGACAGAAAATGCGATCGCCATATGTCACTTGGTACGTACCAAGTGCCATAAAAATCAGTGGCCTTACTCAAGATTTTTTTTTTAAATAGGAATCTTACAGAAAGTGGTACGAACTCTAAGAAATTAAAATAAAAATATTTTAATGGTATATTCAATGGTTTTATCGACAGAAAATTAAGAGCAGTCGTTTTTGTTACGTGAAGTCTTTGGAAGCAAACAGATCAAAGTACCCTATAAATGGCCATAGAACAAAAGAAATTTGGTCCTTAGGAATATAGATATTAAACGGTTAACAGACCAATATTTATGTCCCAGCAAATGTGTAATATATGCAAAAAAGAGTGCAATAGGGGAGGAGGAAGGGGTCGAGTCTTGACTCGTGTAACCCCTTAGATTTGATTTTAAAAGATAAAAATAATTAACACAGAGAAAAATAACTTTTAGAAGTGAAATTATTGTCATTTGATTCAATTATTAACTTTGAAAACTTATTTTGTTGTATAAGTTGTTTAACTGTTCTTTATTACAGCGTGTTTGTAAAAAATATTCACAGACTTGAAACATACTTTAGGTGTAGAGAAGAAGTTGAAATACTTGAGGCCTATCTCAAACTGGTTTACGGGGCTCTTATATGGTTACAGATATAGTTGCACAGAAGAGATAAATAAATAAATAAAAACGGATACTCTTTGAGATGCAAGCTTCATATGAGCTTAATTTTGACGTTTGAATTCGAAGAAGTTAGCAGCTAACTCATCACCATCATCCTTTTCAGGCGGGCATCTCCATTTCCCTGTTCTAACAGTCTTAGCACGACCGAATTGATCCAGATACGGCTGATCACCGGAGAAAAGTGGCTCCATTGGAAGTGGAGGAAAGGGTGGAACTCCAGACTGAAATTTAACATTTACAAGAATGTTTAGAAAAATAAAATAGATTTAAACGGTAATACACACTTTTTGAATATAAAAGCTTTTTTTTAACAATTCTATTTTAATTTTTTTAGTATTTAGTAATTTTTTTGAGATAAGAAAGTAATTTTTTTTTTTGTATTTCAACCAAAAGATGCATATTCAAACTGTAAGTTTATACGATATTAATATGGCCCTGATTCATAAAGGAGAAGTAACTGGAAGAACTAAAACTTATGTTTGCAGGCTTACCTTATCATTACTCTACGGATTTGCTGAATGGCCAATACGACATTAAGCTGGCGCAGCGAAATACAGAGGAAGTATCTGAAAAAGATAAGACTTACTTTTGAAGGTTGAATACTTTTTACTTCAGATGTTCTGCGACTGGAAGCAGCTAGAATAGCAATTTAAGGAAAACACCAATTAAAACACTGGACATGAAAGGTGATAATAGTGAGTGTGGTAACTACAGACATTAGCCTGGTCTCTGTAGGTAGCAAATTGCTTAGTATGATGATAGTTTTTAGACTTAGAGATGCTGTAAACAAAGATTTAGGAGAAGAACAGCGTCGACCAAATTTTCACTCTTAGGTTAATAATTGAGAAATGTCTGAGTTATCAAACACCTTTAGTTCTTAGTTTTATTAATTATCAACAAGCTTTCGATTCAGCTGATAGGAGGTCTTATCCTTGTAAATAGCGAAGAAGACCACACTGAATTTCCATGTCAATTAAACACATCTTAGAAACAATAGAGAGTTTTTGGTTTTTTTTTATCCAAGTGATTGGAATTCAATTCAGTAGATATTTCGGCCCTATTCCCAAGGGCCGTTTAAAGCAATATACATGAAATACACACACACAAACACACACATATATATATATATATATATATATATATATATATATATATATATATATATATATATATATATATATATATATATATATATATATATATATATATATATATATATATATATATATATATATATGCGTAAATACAAACTTACATTGAAACGTGAAAATTAAAACTAAAACTGTTTTTGAAAAAACTTTTTAAAACAGCCTTAGCATCCTTGAATCACCGAGGTTCAACCATGACTTTTTTTCTGGTGTCGTCCTGAAGACAGCCCTTGGATATAGGGCCGAGATATTCACTGAATTGAATTCCACTGTCTTTGAAAAAAAATTCTTATTGTTTCTAAGCTGTGTTTGTTTCTTATCCTTGTCCAATATACAAGACAAATGGTATGGTGTACCATTCGGCCGATCTAGGCTTGTGATACCTTAGTATGAAACTCTGGTACCTTATCTTATCATATTCTTGAATATTTAAAGTCTAAAGAATGAATAAGATAAGAGTGCATTAAAAAGCTTAGCTAGACCGCTGATGTAGGAGGAAGGTCCATAATAGAATCTTTTTGCTGCTTCCTATATGTGGTCAATGATACCACTTGAAAGGAGCCATTTACCGGCTGAGCGTCCATGGACAATGTGCAGTTTTTATTCTCAAGAAAAATAGACGATTTTGCATATTTGAAGATAAAAGGTTAAAGCTTTAACTATATATTTCTAGAGCATGTTATGTTGATTGATTTAATTTTCATCAGCATTGAAAAAAGTTTCTAGGAGGTATTTGCTTGAATTCTATGAATTATCTTATGCCAACTACTTTGGATATATAACTTTAAACTTATCAGAGTCACCATTCCTGGTGACTCTCTCTAACTCTCTAACTCTAACTCTCTACACATCTCTCTAAAACACCTTTTTTTATAGTTTTGGTTGCCATTGACACGAGTCGCTCCTTACAAATTGTTCACTAGTATGAACAGTTTCACTTATTAAGTTAAAATGTACCATTATTTCTTTAAATAGCAAAAGTAATTTGGCAAGAAAAGAGTTGAAGAAACTTTAAAACACAAATAATAGAACTTTAATTAATCGAAACTAATTACTCTAACACGAAAAGGAAAGTAATAGAAATAGAAAGCACTGGGGGAGGGGATTCCAGTATTCAAATTATTTTGTTTAGGAATTCGGTTTCTATGGAAACTGACACTCCTTAAATCTTTGTTTTTGCTTTTGAATAAGTCTATTTTCCAACGGGAATTGAGAAACACAGTAAGGTAAACTTTCCTTTTTTCTTATAAAAGGCAAAGAAAAACAAATCTACGAAATTGAAAATAATTCATTTGAGTTATTAAATTTTATGGTGATTACACAGTAAGGGGACTTATGAGTTGGGGAAATTGGAGGAATGTTTTAGAGCTTTTTGCCTATTCAGAAATCTTTCAAATCCCACGTTTGAGTCTAAGAAATCACTTCCATTGCCAAATAACAGTCTGTATAATGAATGCATGTTATCAGTCAATACAACATAGAGTTAAAAAATAACAGATAATAAATTTTAAATAAAAAAAATATATATAATAAGGGTCAAATGATAAAAAAAGAAGATAAAATACAAAACAAAAATCATGGCAAAAAATACACAATTTACTAAAAGGTAATTTTGTGCTCATGAACGACACTCCGGAAAAACATTTTTTCATACCGCACAGATTTTGTATTTATTTCTATCAGTTTTAAAACTGGTCTTTCAACAACCCTTGGAAGTTGCAACCCCTCACAAGTTTGGTTCTATGGATCAGATTTTTATTCTATTTTCTGCTCGTTTTTGTGCGTGATATATTTAGTATAAAATAAATGCTGATAATGACGATGATGTTGTTTCGGTATAAAATTTAAGGGAAAAATGTCACGATGCTTATGGATATCTAAGTATTCCCCTCCCCCACCCCAAAAAAAGATAAATAAACTCAGCTTCAGTTTTCTTTGCTCCAATGTAACTGAATCAAATTTAACTAAAAATTCAGAACATGGAACTTACAGGGTCACGAAAAATAACAACAAGAGTTTGTTTCAGCTGTTTCTTTTTTTCCACATAAACAAGAGTTAATACGGTTAATATGGCTAAATAATTCCAAAGTGAAACCAAAATAACATACCAGGACAGTCTACCTTAAAAGCAGTCATATCAAAACCCAATCAAATCTTTAAACATAGGACGATGGGTTGCCTCTCTTCACTAACTCTGTGGTAAGCACATCCCAATAAAGATTTTGCTGCTATCTGGCCCTGCTTACCGTACAATTTTACCCCCAGAAGCCCTGAGAGTCAGCTGTACGAGACAAAAACTTAAAGTTGTGCCTGTGCTTACTCGGACAATCACTACCAGAACTCTTTAGTCCCTTTTTTACGTCAATATATAATAGTGCCTTTTTTATTCTTTATTTCTTATTTATTTCTACATTTATTTATTCAGTTTGCTGACCAACTCTTGCAGCATTTTACGGTTTTATACATTTTTTTTTTACTAAGTTTTATTTCTAGCAGGATCAAAAGTTCCTCAAATGGATTAAAATATAGAATTCCCATGGACGCAGAAGTAGAAATCACATGGTTCTATGGTTATCAGTATAATCCTAAAGAGCCAAAGACAGTGAAAATATTACTGCTGCTTTTAACAATTCACAGCTGCGCCAAGCAGTCTACATCCCAATCAATTCCAATCAATTGCGTGATGTCACTTTTTATGATATGACTGACTTTTTGTTTTAAGAAAAGTTTATATTCTGTTTCTTTTGGGATTTAATCAACTATGTGATTTCACGCTCCTCTTATGTTTTCGAATCCTACTCTTATTTTTATGGGATCCGTGTTACAAAGCAAGGTCAATCTGATATATCTAAAAAATGGCCTTGTAGTGAAGCACGGCTTGAAAAAAAACCATGACGGCCTCGTATGCCACGATGGTGTCTTTTGTAAATCAAATTGTGTTCGAGGTAGTTTTTTCATGTAGAATTCATATTTTGGGGATTATCGGCAAAAAAAATTACCGATAATTATTTTTTGCCGACTTTTTTTTCTTATACTTCCAACTTTTTTTTCAACTGTGAAAGAACTCCTTGGACCTTGGCTATCCTACTTTTAACTGAATAAAAGTTTTAAAATGAAATCTGATTTTTAAATTAACCAAGTGGAAACTTACACAGCCATAAATATGCATCTTAAAAATCAGAAAAAAAGGAATATATTTTTACTGAAAAAGACTTCCATATATAGTTTCGCAGCTTTTTACTTTAGCAAGTATCAGCTAAAAAAAGAATGTAAGTGAAAGATCAATAAAAAAAAGCTACGAATGTATGATGCCTAACAGGTTTAGAAGTTGTTGCTTTTCTTTGAAGGTAGAGTTGCCTTTAAGAATCAATAGATTGTTGGTGTTAGATTATTATAGAGGAAAACACTCTATGAATTTTAACTAATTAGACTTGCTTTTTTCTTTTCACATTCTAACATAACAACGATAGCAAGAATTTGATGCTGCTCTAAAATCTTAATTATTCTGAAACAACCAAAAGAAAAATTTAAGAAAATCGTAATTTTCAGGTATGAATAAACCCAAGATGGGCCCAAAGGGAGGGGGGCAAAAAAGTTTCTATTTTTGTCCTTGGCACCTGAAATTATGCATATCGTTTTTGATCTTTACTTATTTTCCTTTTTTCCTATCTTTATTCTTCTTTTTGCTTTTTTCTATTTCACTATTTTTGAATTTTCAGACATTCCACTGGGCTGTATTTGTGAATCTGACAGTCATGTATACTATCATATGTCTTGATACTTTAAAATTATTTTCTATAATACCGTAAATACCGACGGAAAATGCGACCATCTTTTTCAATAATAAATCGGAAACATTTTGAAACTTTAGAAAACCTTCAAAAAAGAAATAAATTGGCAAAAATACTTAAAAGGAAGTTTCATAGCTTGCCACTTGTATACAAAACACCACAAGGTAACGAATCTCTCCAAAATGGAAGCTTGTTAAGACAGGGTCGATCATCCTAATCATGATTGCAAAATATACTGCAATGTAGTAAAGAATGAAATCTAGCCCATAGTAACAAAAAAGTTCATCATAGAAATATCCATAGCCGAAAACCTTTCATAGAAAAATTTCTGTCCCTAATCCTAGGCAACAAAGAAAATAACCTCTACGTATAGAAAGCATGAGATGTCTTCTTTTTTTACATAACTGCAAGTGGGGCTCTGAAACATCAACAAGAGATCTTTAAAAACTCATTTGATTGGAAATTGTTACATCTACTGCTATTTATTATTAACAAGAGGTCGGGGAAAGGGGAATCAGGTCCGTTATAGGAGCTAGTCCGAACATCGGCTCTGCAAACCGCATTCTTAAGCTTTAAACTACGTGCTGTTTATTTACAGAACCTGTAAACATACAGGGATCTTCTGTAAACAAAATTCTACCAGTTACAGTCAAGCATTTATAGTAAACGGAGCTAAGAGTCACTGTTTTGCATGGAAGTAAGTTTCACGGAATCTCTTTGACACCTTGTTTTCGTAATTTAGAAACCAATTACGCCGTCATTGATTTTTCCGTAGATATTAAAACATTGTGGCTATCATGTCGCGCAAAAATATAAAAAGATCGGATCAGGAGCATGAGAGCTACAAATTTAATTCTGAAAAATGGCACTATAGGCAGGTTCGAACAAAAATGATTGGGGCAGGTTTGGACATGTCTGGACCTGCCCAAGTACTTTATGTTTCACTAAAATATGTTTGTATCTTTGAAGAAGCCATTATAACTGGAGTTTTTGGTTTTAAGTCTTGCAAACTTGTCCTACTTGTTAACGAAGTCACTTTTCTTTCAGACATGCTTTAGACTTACAAGCCAAAACGCCAAATACCCACTGTTTAAGACAAAATTATATCAGCTACAGTCAGAGCTGTACAGACAAAAGAAAGACGATCAGAAGTGTATCTGCTACATTCAGAATTCCGCGGTCAACAATGGGTGACAATTTCGCCACAAGCGTTAGAAGGGTGCGTTTTCCATACAAAGTTGCAACAATATCAGAAAAAGAGGCTCCTAACATGGGAAGATGAATCGAAGGATTTACCTCACGCAAGAACGCAAGATCTTAGCAAATGAGTAAGAAGCCTCTCTTAAATGCTACCTCTTAAGATCGTCACAGATACACTGTGGCTTAACTCAACTTGTCTTCCCACGCAAAATCTACAAGCCAAACTTCCTCTTTGGAGCCCCCCACTCCTTGGCAGCTTGGGTCTAGCCCAGACAACAGGATGGATGACAGTTAGCACTTTCATGGAGATTATCAAGCATTTCAAAAAGCATGTAAGGTGCACCAAGTAAGACCCTGCACTTCTGCTACTAGATAATCATGAAAGCCACATTAGCCTGGAGCTCGTTATTTTGCAGGATAAAGCAGTATTGTTATACTTTTATTCCAATCTCACTACAGCCATTGACTCCAACCACAAGACGTTGCCGTGTTTGGCCCCGTGAAAGTAGCACTAAAGATCTTTCCGCAACCGGATGAACAGTCACCCGTTCCAGAGGATCCAAATTACCGACATAGGTCAGTTAGTCGGTAATGCATATCCAGTGTCTATTACCATGCAAAACATCACATCTGATTTCACTTAGCCGGTATTTGGCCGTTTAGTACAACTACATTTAGTGACGATGATTTCTATGCGGCATCAGTTAGTAACAGACCAGAGCAGCTTTCATCACCAGTAGTGGCAACTCCGAGTCCTGACTCTTTTATTTCGACATCTGTGAGTGATATACTAGAACAGCCTTAAGCTAAAAGTCACAAAAATGACGATACAGACCAAATATCCATCTTATCTCTTGGATCAGCAGCTGAAAATGCTCCACATCTGCTCCCTGAAGACGTTAGATCATATCCGAAGGCTCCATCCTGCAAGACCAATAGTAAAGGAGGCAAGAAAAGGGCTTCAAAGGCACTCACGGATACTCCTGAAAAGGATACAATCGAAGCAGCTGCAAAGGCAAAGACAATCAAGCTAAAGGAAAAAGAAAAGAAGAAGAGAGCAGAGGAAGAAAGGAAAGGAAAAAAAACCCCAAGAAGTCCTTGAAACCTATTCTGGAGGAAAACGAATGCGATTCAGACCCAACAGTAACCCAATATCAGGATGAAAGTGACTTGGACCAGAGTTTAAATTTGGAGCAGAGCCTGTTGATCTAGAGATAGCGCTTCCCGAGGATTTCGTCTTAATTAAGTTTGAGAACCAAAACTCCTTCATCTACAATGATGGAGAAGGATGAGCTCAAGATCAAGCTTACGAAGAAGAAATTAGGCACCAGCCTGAAGTTCATTTTTCCAGATGTGGATGACATTGCTCAAGTTAATATTAAAGACGTAAAGCTCAAACTACCCTGTCCAACAATTACTCGGGATCTACTAATACAACAATTTACAACAGTTACTACTGGAGTTATTCAGATTGCCTCAGCGGTAACGTTTGGGTTAAATCTGGGCAGTATCCAGAACCTTCACTAGAAGGTTCAAGCTTTTTACCTTTTTTACATTTTTACTACAGAATATTACTATATATCTGAAATAAAAGCAAAATGAAAATTTGACCCACTCCTGAGTATGGGAAAAATAGGTGCCCAGAGCTACCAATTTGTGAAGTTGCTGATGGTGTCCTAGGGAAGAGTGCTAAGACAGCAACTAGGAATATTAGTGAAAAAGCTTTAGGTTTAATAGAGAGTAGAAGGGGTTTGTATAAGAATTATCTGAGCGATAGGTCGTATGAAAACAAAAGGAATGTAAAGAAAGTGGAGAAAGCATTAAAATATGAACTAAGGAGATGTGAAATGGAGGCGATGGATAAAATTGCTGAGGATCTGGAAGATGCGGCTAGACGGCATAATAGTAAAATATTATACTGGCATGTTAATAAATTGAAAGGGAGTAGCCGATCCGGACTAGTCCCAGTTAAAGATAGAAATGGGGTCACAATTAGTGATAAGGAAAAAGTTAAAGAAAGATGAGTGGAACATTTTGAGAATGTGCTAAACCGAGATACAGTTGCAGGAAAAGATATAGATGAAAATGAAAAAGTTTGTGATACCTTGGATGTGAAGGAAGATTTGTTTAGTGAGGAAGAATTAGCGACAGTACTAGAAGGATTAAAAAATAATAAGGCCCCAGGTGCTGATAATATGATTAATGAGTTCCTTAAATATGGTGGCTCTGGGGTTAGGAATAAGCTACTGAAGATTATGAACATGATTTTTGAAAAAGGGGAAGTACCCAATGATTTTAGGAAAACCTTAATTAAACCACTGTATAAGAAAGGTGACAAGAGTGAATGTCGGAATTATCGAGGCATTAGTCTGGTCTCTGTAGGTAGCAAATTACTGAGTAATATGATACTTTTTAGACTGAGACATGCTGTAGACAAAGTTTTAAGGGAAGAACAATGCGGTTTTAGAAAAGGTAGAGGATGTGTCGACCATGTTTTCACTCTTAGGTTAATAATTGAGAAGTCCCTTCGTTGTCAAACACCTTTGGTCCTTAGTTTTATCGATTATGAGCAAGCTTTCGATTCTGTTGATAGAACAGGGTTAACAAAGGTCTTATCGTTATATGGTATACCAGAAAAATACATTAAAGTGATTTGCGCTATGTACGAGAATAATACTGCTGCAGTTAAGGTAGAAAATGAGGTTAGCAACTGGTTTTGTATTAAATCAGGAGTTAAGCAGGGTTGTGTTCTATCCCCCTTTATATGGATCATTTTGATGGACTTCGTCTTAAGGAGCACAGGAAAGGCAATTGGAGACCATGGAATCAAATGGGGAGGAAGAACGCTCCTGGACTTAGATTATGCTGATGATTTAAGCATATTAGATGAAAGTGTGAGCAAAATGAATGAATTTTTAGAGGTTTTACGAGTTCAGGGTGCTAAAATAGGCTTGAAAATTAATGTTAAGAAGACTAAGTCACTAAGGTTAGGAATAAGTGAAGATGAACAGGTGACCTTAGGTAACGAAAAGATTGATCAGGTTGGGAGCTTCAGTTACCTTGGTAGTATTATTAGTAAAGATGGTGGGAGCAGTGAAGATGTTAAAAGTAGAATAGCTAAAGCTCAGGGTGTTTTTTCACAGTTAAAAAAAGTTTGGAAGAATAGAAAGATAAGCCTACAAACCAAGATTAGAATATTGGAAGCTACAGTGATGACAGTGGTCAAATATGGCTCTGAAGCATGGACACTCCGAAAAGCAGATGAAAATTTACTAGATGTTTTCCAGAGAAATTGCCTACGGATTGTTCTGGGTACCCGGCTGACTGACCGTATTTCTAACAGTAGGTTGTACGAAAAGTGTGGTTCAATCCCGCTTTCTGGGGCTATAATGAAAGAAAGGTTGAGATGGCTAGGCCACGTTCTACGGATGAAGGATGACAGATTACCGAAGATTGTCCTTTTTGGCCAACCGTCTGGGGCTACACGGAAAGCAGGTCGTCCTTGTCTGGGTTGGGAGGATGTCATAAATAAGGATTTAAAGGAAATGGGAACTTCCTGGGAGGGTGTAAAGAGGGAGGCTTTAAATAGATTAGGTTGGAGGAGGAGCGTGCGTAGCTGTGTTGGCCTCAGGCGGCTTGGTGCTGCAGTGAGTTATTAGTAGTAGTAGTAGTAGTAGTAGTAGAGCTACCCCATCATGTCCAAATCTACTCCCGGTCTCAGGCAGTTCCCGAAAAAAATAGTTCATGGGAGCCTGGTATATGCAAAGAGAGGGATAAAGGTAATGGGATTCTACAAAGTAATAACTATAGCAGATATATCATTCTAGATAATCGGACAAAAATGGATTCGGTTGCATTTCAAAAAATTCTTAAGGTGCCAAAAAGCAAAAACGTAACGAACTTGCCCCCCTCTCCCCTGATATGAAATTCAAATGGTATTTTGACGAAAATTGCATGATGACGTAACTTACTTGCTTTTGACTAGTAATTTAATACACATATCTTTTGAAAAGTTGCATCTCTAGGGTATAATGTTACATTTTGCAACTCCACGGCCTGAATCCCTTTGGTGCGTTCCTTACAATTATTTTAAGGACTTACCGCACTCTGTTGAATTAGCTGTTGTAGTGCTTCATTTTGTGCAATAATTTCTATTGGATCTGCATATTCTGAGCAACTGCCGATTGAAGGAAAAGTCACTGCATAATTTGCTGCATAGCGGTGATGTTTTGCATTTCAAAGCCACCTGGAGTTGGCGACATCATTCCTGGTATTACTGACGGTGGAAACGGATATCCTATAAAAGTTCGTAATTTTTATTGAAATTTTTGGATATTCTATGGAACTACTAGTTATTAAATTAGAGGAACTTAAAAATGCTATAAAATACTTCATATTTAAAAATGAAAGGTAGAGGATCTTGGAAATTCTAAGAAACTTGGTGATAGCCTATATCACAAAGCGTTATAGGAGTTGATAACCGTCTTTAAGACCGAGCATAAACAACTTCTAAGACCATAATGGCTATAAATGACAAGATAAAAATAAATAAAAAAGAATGGAGAAGAAAAAACAAGAATAATTCCTGACAGTGAAAAAAGGAGAGATAAATTGCTCAACAACCCTCAGACCAAAGGAAAATAAAATTTAAAAGATGTAAGATTAAAATTCCAATGACAAAATAAAACAAAACAAACCTTAAAATAAGCCCTAAATTAAAAGAGGCTCTCTTGGAGTAACGGTGCAGTAAAAATAGAAATGCTGTTGTTTTTTTTACATCGAATTCATTTTTTTTCGTCTGACACGTAAAAAGTAACAAAAAATTCATGTAAACTAATTTTCAGTACATTTTTTAAAGTTTTTTTGTATATCCCCCCTTTCTGATAAAATTCCTGAATACGCCTTTGAATATAAAAATGGTTAATCAAATCACAAATGGTCCATAAACACATAATTTAGACCCCCCCCCCGTGCCCATTTAATTATCATATATATTTTTGAATATCATTTGGACTCTTCAGAGGCCAATTTAACCAAATCCAAAGAAACCCCCCCTAAAAACTAAAAAAGAACAATTAGTACCAATTCAAATTTTATTGCAACTAGATTTTCATGGTAAATTATTATTTGCTTATACCGCCCATTGATGTGCATCAACGAACGTCCATAATGTTCATTAATGTTCATAATTTCCATCAATAGAAAGACCTTTTTAGCTGTTTCAAAAATTGTCCTTCAGGAAGTGCAATGAAAAGAGAAGAAATATCTATTTAAAAAGAAGAAAAAAAACGAAGAAATAATGTATATTCCCACCGAAAAAGGAAAAAAAGACAAGGAAACCGGTTTCAGTACCATTTGTTGCTAAAGTTCTTACAATGAGTTCTAGGGAGTTTTTATGCCCCTGTAATGCCAACCCGAAATTTTTTTCTATAAGTCATAAAATGGCATAGTGTACTGGAAATATTTATTTTTGCGAAATTTTTTTTCAGATTACATTTTGGAGCTTCACATACGCTTACGTTTAATATTCTACAAGAACTTCAGTTAAACTTTAGCAAAACCAGTAGGGTTTCAGGGACGTAGACCTTCCATTTACAGGATAATTCTAGTTCGTTTGAAATAAGCTCCAGTTCGTTCATGCTGGAAATAGAAAGAAATGTCCAGAGATTTTGGTGTATTTTTGTCTGCTCGAACATAGCTAGTACCACTTGTAACAATTCACTGCACCATTAAGCCACCTGAGACTCCTCATCCGTCCCAATCTATCGAAAGCCTCTGTCATGAATCACCTATGTAAAGTATACTTTCAGCTAAATCCTTTTACATTTTAAGTCTCTGTCTGTGTGTTTTTGCGTAAGTGAGTGCCGAGATACTGAACTCGGACGGTAATGAACTTTTATTTGATTCCTTTTGTTAGTGGCGATTTGTCTCTTTAAGAATGAAGAAGGGATTTTTCGTATTTGGATACTTTATTGGAAAAGGGAGAAATTAGTCGGCAGCAGCCTCCCTCTTTACACCCTCCAAAAAAGTTCCGATTTCCTTTAAATCTTTTCTTAGATCTCTTGCCACCCCATTTGTGAACGACCTGATATTTGTTTAGCCCTAGATGGATGGCCAAAAAGAACAATCTTTGGCAGTCTGTCATCCTTCATCTACAAAACGTGTCCTAAACATCTCATTTTTTTTTATCTTTAGGGCCCAAACAAGCAGGATAGGACCGCATTCTTTGAAGAGCTTACTGTTTGAAATGTGGTTAGTCAGGCAGTTACCCAAAACAATCCAGAAAGTTAGTAAAATTGTCTTCTAAATATGATTTGAGATTCAATAGCCAGAGTATTTTTAGTATAAATCTATATTTTCGGGAATATCCTTAAGACTGCAAAAACTCAAGGTCCAATTAGTACTAAGGCAATATCAAATACATTTAAAAAGTGGATTTTAACAGATTTGTATCTTAAATTTCATAACTAGCCCATAATTCCCGTCAGTTTTTTTTTTCTACAACAACTCTTGTTCATTTGCTATTGAAATACAATTGTTTTAATTCCCATCCCCGAAGATCAGAGACGCATACAGGGGAGAAACTTTGGGTTCTGGCGCTTTGCCAACCCGCAATTAGAGTTTTTAACTGAAAGTAAGCAGCGACATCAAAACTTAAAACGAACAGAAATTACTCCGTATATAAAATGGGTTGTCCCCTCCGCAATCCCTCGCTCTTTACGCTAAAGTTTTTAATTGTTTTAAAAAGTAGAATTGAGGCAATGAGTCAAACTTTAGCGTAAAGAGCGAGGGATTGCGGAGGGGACAACCCATTTCATATACGGAGTAATTTCTGTTCGTTTTAATTTTTAATGTCGCTGCTTACTTTCAGGTAAAAAAAACTAGTTTTTTTTATTTAAATTCTGAACGTTTTGAATTAATGCGTAATAATCTCTGCTCCTTTTAAGTTTTAATGCCACTCCTTACTTTCAATTGAAAAAACTTTTTCATGCTAATTTTTTCATTGTTTTTTTTAATAGTAATGCTAGAAAATCCTGCGTCCTTTTCATTGAATTTCTCTTTACCCATGACATATTCCTCCAAGGAAAGATACTCCCACATAGCCACCTCTGCTCAACCCCATCCCCCAAACCAAAAAAAAATCTCCCTGAAAACGTCTGTACACTTCCCAATAGCCATTGCTGTATGTAAACACTGGTCAAAGTTTGTAACTTGCAGCCCCTCCCCCAGGAACTCTGGGGGAGTAAGTCATCTCCAAAGACATAGTTATTATGGTTTTTAACTATGAGGAACAAAATGGCGATCTCAAAATTTTGATCTGTTGAATTTGGGAAAAAAATGAGCGTGGGAGGGGGCCTGGATACCCGCCAATTTTTTTGGTCACTTAAAAAGGGCACTAGAACTTTTCATTTTCGTTAGAATGAGCCCTCTTGCGACATTCTAGGACCACTTGGTCGATACGATGACCCCTGGGGAAAAGAAAAAAAAACAAAAAACAAATAAACACGCACCCGTGATCTGTCTTCTGGCAAAAAATATGAAATTCCACATTTTTATGGATAGGAGCTTGAAATTTTTGGGATAGGGTTCTCTGATACGCTGAATGCGATGGTGTGATTTTTGCTAAGATTCTATAACTTTTAGGGGGTGTTTCCCCCTATTTTCCAAAATAAGGCGTATTTTCTCAGCCTCGTAACTTTTGATGACAAGGACTAAATTTGATGAAACTTATATATTTACAATCAGCATGAAAATCTGATTTTTTGTTATATCTCTTAGCATCAAAAGTCCGATTTTTAGAGTTTTGTTTACTATTGAGCCGGGTCGCTCCTTACAACAGTTTGTTACCACGAACTGTTTGACAGAGCTATTATTGATTATTAATGCTGGTTTAGCTCATGCTGAAATTTTAAATCTCTGTTTAATTCGAATCGTAGCTAAGGCCATTTGAAGTAGAATCGATATATTAAACGAAAACTTACCAGGTATGAAGTTTGATTGTAATTCTACTCCAAAGAAGGAGTGCCAGCGTAGCTGAAAGTTCAACTACCCTCCCTTTTCCCCTTCACTTTGAACAATCAGCGCTTCATCATGAGCTTAACAACCGCATACTACAGGGCTTAAATTACTGATGTTGCTATTGAACTATCAGCTATGCTGGCGCTCCTTCTTCGGAGTAGAATTACAATCAAACTTCAAACTTGGTTTAATTTATCAATTAAAACAACTTTGCATTTAAATCACTTGAATTGAATGAATTGACATTGAATTCAATTATTGACATTTAATAGCCTTGAAGTATTAAAAAAAATCAACAAAAGCAATGCTTTGACAGCGAACAAAATGGTTCATTTTCACAATCTGTGTCATAATCAAAGATCCTTGTTTTATTTCAATTCCTAAATCCTCAGAAAATTTTTCTACTGAGTTTCTGGCAGAATATGATTTAACTACAAGCCACTATAAGGACAGTTAAGGCCAAAACGTGTTTTGAAACCTTGGTGTTTCGACAGGAACAAAAAAAAGACATTAAGCAGACGCTTCTTTTATTCGATTTACGTTGTAGGAGATAAGGAATTTGGTCTCGCTACAGAAATAATTTATGCGAGAAATTTTAGTTGTTGTGAAAAGTTGTAAAGAATTCCTGGAAAAATATTCATCAAACAGTTCGTGGTAACGAACTGTGAGTACGGAGCGACCCGGCAAAATAGTAATTGAAACTCTAAGAAACAAAATTTTTATATCTATATGTACCTCAGAGGGATTTCAAATATATACAATTCACTAAATTGCATGTTTTTTTTTGTATCAAATAACTTTTTTTTCTTATTTTGAAACAACTAAAAAATTTGAAAGAAAATTTCATCTTCATTAATCAACTTCGCATTTAAGCAGTGCGGACAATATACCTATTTGTGATTTCTACAGTAGCAGATTTCTAGCTGAATAGTTGCCAGACAATCTTCTTTTCATAAATAATGTTTACTCAATCAAGAGATGAAAGACCTTCATCCCCTCTCCTCATTTTAAGAAAACACCTACCCTCCAATTTTCGGATACTTAAAGGCAACTAGAACTTTTTACGAACATTTTATACGAATATTTTTTTAGTTTTTTTTTTACAAACGTTTTTATTAGTAGTAAATATACGTTAATTACGAATTAACAAACGTAACGAGCTACTATATTTGGATATTTTATTACGTATATGAAAGAGTTTGCTCCCTTGTTAATACCTATCTCTTTGCACTAAAGCTTAAATTTTGTCCCAATTCTTTAAGATTAACCGCAGAATCATAAAGGCCGTAGGATAAATAATTGAAATTGCTAATAGTACTTTAGCGTAAAGAGTGAGATATTTAGGAGAAGATGAACAACTCATATTTTAATGCTGCTCCTTAGTTTCAGTTGAAAAAACTTTTTCATATTTATTTTTTCATTATTTTTTAAATAATGCTGGGAAATCTTGCACCCTCTTCATGGAAATTCTCCTCCCCCATGAAAAATTCCTCAAAGAAAAGATCCTTCCACGTAGCTTCTTCCCCTCAACCCCCCCCCCCCCCAACTAAAAAAATCACCCTGAAACCAATAACCATTACTGTATGAAAACACTGGTCAAAGTTTGTAACTTGCAGCCCCTCCCCCGGGGATTGTGGGGGAGTAAATCGTCGCCAAAGACCTAGTTGTTATGTTGTTTGACTATGCTGAACAACAAAATTTTGATCCGTTGACTTTGGGAAAAATGAGCGTGGGAGGACGCCTAGGTGCCCTCCTATTTTTTGGTCACTTAAAAAGGGCACTAGAACTTTTAATTTCCGTTAGAATGAGACCTCTTGCGATAATCTAGGACCAGTGGGTCGATGCGACTATCCCTGGGAAAAATAAAAAAAAACAGGTAAAATTCTAGTTAATTGACTTCTTGCTATCTTGGAAAGGGTTTAGGTTAGAAAAATGAAACTTTTAGGGATGGGTCTACAGGCACAATTATGTCCCGGGAAGGTATTTTAAAGTACCCATCTCCATTCCTTCTCCCTCTAGAGGGCCCTGAAATTTGCCTACATGACAGGTTATACCTATTGAAATTTTGACAAAACAACATTTTACATTAATATTCAGTTACTAGTTGCTTTTTCTCTGCCGTTAGTTCTGAAAATCAATTCCTGTTATTTGAATAGAATTTTGAGCAAAATCAAAGTTTTTTTTCAAAATTTAGGAAATATATTTGCATATCTTTAAAACCTTGTAAAATGGAATTGAGCAAAGTTATGAAACTGAAAACAATTTTGTTGTACTTCAATTAAGCAGAAGGCCTATTTTGCAAGGTTTCACTTTTGTAACACACATATTTTTAAAGGACATTAAAGGTCAAGCCCCTCTAGAGGGAGAAGGAGCGGAGGCAGTTGCTTCAAAATACCTTCCCGGGACATACTTTAGTCTGTAGATTCATCCCTGAAAGTTTCATTTTCCTAACCTAAACCTTTTCTGAGATAGCAAGAAGTCAATTAACTAGAATTTTACAAAAAAACAAATAAACATACACCCGCGATCGGTCTACTGGCAAAAACAAAGCTCCACATTTTTGTAGATAAAAGTTTGAAACTTCTAAATTGCGTTTTTCAGATACGCTGAATGCGATTGTTTGATTTTCGTTAAAATTCTATGACAATTAGGGGGTGTTTCCGCCTGTTTTCCAAAATAAGACAAATTTTCTGTGGTTCGTATCTTTTCATGGGTGACACTAAATTTGACGAAACTTAGATATTTAAAATCAGCATACCAATCCAATTCTTTTGATGTATCTATTAGTATCAAAATTAAGTTTCTTAGACTTTCGTTTACTGTTAAGCCGGGTTGCTCCTTACTGCAGTTCGTTACCACGAACTGTTTGATAAATGCTACAAAATAAAACAATCGAAAAAAAAATAAGAGTAAAAAATAAAAAATGGGATTCCAATTACCTGTCAATCCTTCTTAAGATCCCTTCCCAGGCAACTTGGGGAAACCCTGCCCTTTATTTGGTCTTTTGGGTGGATATAATGATAGCATGGTCTTTGGATAGAGATTTTGATGGTGGGAGGAAAAACTTTTGTAGCTGTAAAAAGAATTCAAATATCATAAATGGTAGTAAATCATCAAACTGGGCTCGTTTGAGAGTCTAACACCTGGAAATCCCCCTCCACTTCCAAATCCCAATCCCATCACCCATTCCATTATATGTACATCATTCAACATGGGAGGGACTGTGCCGTCCATGTAAAAATTCATAAGCAAAATAGGCCCAGGTGCTTGAAAAAAAAGAAAAAAAAAGATATTTAAATTGAAATTATGGAGCAGCGTAAGACCTTAAAACGAGCAGAAGCTAATCTGTACATGAACAGCTTTGTCCCCTACTTAATATCCTGCTCTTTGCGCTAAAGTTTGACGTTTTGTTCCAATTATTTAAGAATGACTCCTGAAACACGAGGGCCATTTAATACGAATAATTCATGAAATAAACAAATTTTCTTATAAGTGAAAGTAAACAGCCGCATTAAAACTCAAAACAAACACAAATTGGTTCGTATAAGAGTTGGAGGAATAAATATCCGTACATGTGTATTAAACTGACAATCCACAGTATTTTTTTTTTCAGTAAAGTGCAAATTATGCTCTTATCTTGAGAAAGCGAAGGCATGGGGGTTGTAAGTATTCATGCTATTATTTATATGAGGAGAGTTGCTCCTCCCCAACACCTCGCTCTTTACGCTAGATTTTCTTTTTTAGTATTTAAAAATAACTTCTTATTGTTCTAATTAAAAGAACATAGTGTTTCAGAGTCATTCTTAAAGAATTAAATAAAAAAACAAGTTTTTGTAACGGAAAGTAAGGACCGACATTAGAACTTAAAACGAAAATAAATTACTCCGTATATGAAAGGGGCTTTTCCTCTTCAACGCCTCGCTCTTTACGCTAAAGTTTGACCCTTTCTCTTAACTCTACTTTTTAAAACAGGAAGAAACTTTAGCGTAAAGAGCAAGGCGTTGAGGAGGAAAAGCCCCTTTCATATACGGAGTAATTTCTGTTCGTTTTAAGTTTTAATGTCGCTCCTTACTTTCCGTTACAGAAACTTGTTTTTTTTTTTTAATTTCTGGACGTTTTTGAATTAATACATGTTTTGATCTTGGGTCTCCGTAAACAAATAATTAAAACTAAATTTGCATATTAATTAATTGCAATTAATCGGAAGATTTTGAGAAAAAAGAAGCAAAGGAGGAGGCCTAGTTGCCCTCCAAGTTTTTGATTACTTAAAAAAGCAACTAGAACTTTTAATATTTTACAAACGTTTTCATTGGTAAAAAATATACGTAACTTACGAATTAACTTACGTAACGAACTTCTATATTCGTATGTTTTTATTGCGTATATGAGGAGGCTCAACCCTCGTCGATACCTCGCTCTTTACGCTAAAGCTTACATTTTGTCCCAATTTCTTAAGAATGACCTCTGAATCACAAAGGCCGTAGAATAAATAGTTGAAATTACTAAAAATACTATAGCGTAAAGAGTGAGGTATAACGAGGAGGTAAACCCTTCATATGCGTAATAATTTTGTTCGTTTCAAGTTTTAATGCTGCTCCTTACTTTCAGTAGAAAAAACTTCATATTTATTTTTTCATTGTTTTTTCAAATAAAGCTAGAAAATCTTTCGCCCACTTCATTGAAATTCTCTTTTCCCATGATTAGTCTCTCCATGGAAATATCCTCCAACGTAACCCCCTCGACCCCCCCCCCCCCCCCGAAACAAAAAAATCTCCCTGATAACGTCTGTACACTTCCCAGTAACCATTACTATATTTTAACACAGGTTTAAGTTTTCAACTTGCAGCCCCTCCCACGGGGACTGCGGGGGAGTAAGTCGTCCCTGAAGACATATTTATTAGGTTTTTGGACTATGGTGAATAAAATTGCTATCTCAGAATTTTGATCTGGTGACTTTGTGAAATAAATGAGCGTGGACGGGGCCTAGGTGCCCTCCAATTTTTTTAGTCACTTAAAAAGGGCACTAGAACTTTTAATTTCCGTTAGAATGAGCCCTCTCGCAAGATTATAGGACCACTCGGTCGATACGATCACCCCTGGGAAAAATAAAAAAAAAAAAAAACAAAAAAAACAAATAAACACGCATCTGTGATCTGTCTTCTGGCAAAAAATGCGAAATTCCACATTTTTGTAGATAGGAGCTTGAAACTTCTACAATAAGGTTCTTCAATACGTTGAATTTGATGGTGTGATTTTCGTTAAGATTGTTTGACTTTTAGGGGGTGTTACTTCCTATTTTCTAAAATGAGGCAAATTTTCTCAGGCTTGTAACTTTTAATGGGTATAACTGATCTTGATGAAACTTGTACATTTAAAATCAGCATTAAAATGCTATTCTTTTGATGTAACTATTGGTATTCAAATTTAATTTTTTAGAGTTTCGGTTACTATTGAGCCGGGTCTCTCCTTACTACGGTTCGTTACCACGAACTGTTTGATTGGGATAGAATTCAAACTCTAGCGTAAAGACCAAAGTATAGAGGAGGAGCAACCAACATCGTATATGAAATACTCTGTGTTCATTTTAAATTGTAATGTGGCTCCTTACTTTCAGTTAAAAAAATTAATTTTATTTCTGGTTCTTTTTTTTAGATAATGCCAGAAAATCTGGCCAAACCTCTACGGAAAAATCCCTCCTCCTGACTGATTTATTCTCTGGACCAGTTTTTCCACGTTATGGTACACGTACTCCTTGGGGGTACGCAAAATTTTTTAAGGGGTAAACAACCAGCCATCAACAAAATAAAATAAAACGGCCCTTTAACTCTAAGACTGGCCATTTTATTTATATTTTAGCAATAGTTTACTTAGTACCGGTAGCTGAGAACGGTTCCCTAAAATGGTTTGTGGGTAAAAAAAGGTACAGTGTCTAAATAAGTTTGAGAACCACTGCTCTAGACAATCCAATACTGTTGAAAATTTACCCCAGACATGTACTGTTAATATCTCCATCCGTAAAATTGAAGAAAGCAAGACACAAGAAGAATATCGTATAGGAATTCTGGCAAATCTCAGCAGTGTAAGAAATTCCCTGAAAAATTCACCCCCTGAAAACTTCCCTCCCCACGACAAATTGTCCCTGTGGAAAACTCCACCTGTAGAAAATTCGCTCCACTCACCCGAAAAATTTATGCATACTTCCCAAAAGCAAAAACTACATGTAAACAATGGAAACATTTTGTAACTTTAAGACCTTTCCCCAGGGGCTGTGCGGGGGGTCGTCTCTCGATATTGTAGGACCACTGAGTCGATACGATCACCCAAGGAAAAAAACAAAAAACACGCATCCGTGATCTTTCTTATGGCAAAAAATACAAAATTCCAAATTTTTGCAGGTAGGAGCTTGAAACCTTTACAGGAGGGTTTTCTGATACGCTGAATCTCATAATGTGACTTTCATAAGGATTCTGCCACTTTTATGGGGTGTTTCCACCTTTTTTCAAAAATCAAGCAGATTGTCTCAAGCTCGTAACCTTTGATGGTTAATACTAAACTTGACGTAACTTATACATACGAAATTAGCATAAAAATGCAATTCTTATGATATATCTATTGGTATCAAAATTCTGCTTTTTAGAGTTTCGGTTACTATTGAGCCTGGTTGCTCCTCATTCGTTACCACGAACTGTTTGATAGGAAAATTCAACTCGATCTGTTGTGCAAATGTTTTTTTTTATTAATTATAATTACTTTAAACTTAATCTTCTTAAGAAAATAATTAAGGCAATAAGAATACTTAAAAGGCGTGAGTTAGAACTTCGTCTTTCTCTTCTTCAAAGCTCCCCTCTGGTTAAAGTTTCATTACGGGATTATTTTCTAAATTATTAAATTTTCTGAGAGAGCTGAAATTATAGCCATAATTATTTTCCATAATGATGTTACTCTTGAGGAAACAGGAAAGAAAGCACAAAAAGCTTCATGCACTGGCTAATTCACGATATTCTTAGAAAGCAGTCTCTTTCTAAAAAGTTTTTAAATGAGCTGCATAGTTCGAATTTATAATACAGATGCTCCAATTAGGGATTTATTGCAAAACGGATCGTTGCTAAAAACATTTCCATCGTTGCTATAAAAAAAACTAAGGCAATAACTGAAATAATAACTAATAACTGAAATAACCCATTTTTATGCTGATTCCAAATATATAACTTTCATTAAGTTTAGTATTACCCATCAAAGGTTACGAGCCTGGGAAAATTTGCCCAATTTTCAAAAAAAGTGTTAAAAACACACCCTAAAATTCATAGAATCTTAATGAAAATCACATCATCAGATTCAACATATCAGAGAACCCTACTGTAGAGGCTTCAAGCTCCTACCTGGAAAAATATGGAATTTTGTATTATTTGCCATAATAAATATCACAGATGCGTTTTTTTTTTTCAGGGGTGATCGTATCGACTCAGTGGTCCTACAATATCGGGAGAGGCCATACCTTTGGAGATTTCATGACCCCCCCCCCCCCCACAGCCCTTCGGGAAAGGTCTTTAAGTTACAAAATGTGTCCATTGTTTACTTGTAGTATTTGCTATTGGGAAGTATGCATACATTTTTCAGGTGAGTTGGGCGAATTTTCAACAGGTGAGATTTTCCACGGGGACAATTTGTCGTGGGGAGGGAAGTTTTCAGAGGATTGATTTTTCAGGAAAATTTTGACATTGGTGAGATTTGCCAGAATTACTATACGAGATTCTTCTTGCGTCTTCCTTTCTCTTTGTCAATTCAATTTTACGCGTGGAGATGTTAAGTATACATGCCTGGGTAAATTTTCAACATAATTTTCAACCCTACTGTAGAGGTCTCAAGCTCCTACCTGCGAAAATGTGGAATTTTGTATTTTTAGCCATAAAAAAGATCACGGATACGTGTTTGTTTTTCTCAGGAGTAATCATATCGACCCAGTCTTCTTACAATTTCAAGAGAGGGTTCATTCAAGCTGAAATTAAAAGTTCTAGTTCTCTTTTTCAGTGATCCAAAAAATAAAAGGGCAACTAGGCCTCTTTCACGGCCCTTTTTCTTAATTACATAAAAAAAAACTATTTTTTTTTACTGAAAGTAAGGAGCAACATCAAAACTTAAAACGAACAGAAATTACTCCGTATATGAAATGGGTTGTCCCTCCGCAATCCCTCGCTCTTTACGCTAAAGCTTTTAATTGTTTTAAAAAGTAGAATTGAGGCAATGAGTCAAACTTTAGCGTAAAGAGCGAGGGATTGCGGAGGGGACAACCCATTTCATATACGGAGTAATTTTTGTTCGTTTTAAGTTTTAATATCGCTCCTTACTTTCAGTTAAAAAAAAAAATTTCATGTAATTTCTTAACGTTTTTGAATTAATGCATGTTTGATTTTGGCTCTCCACACATACATTATCAAAATGAAATTTGCATATTAATTCCTTTTTTGGCTAAATGGCTTTCTCTTAGTTTTGATCAGACGATTTTGAGAAATAAGGGATGGGGAAGGAGGCCTAGTTGCCATGCAATTTTTTTCGGTTGCATAAAAAGGCAACTATAAATTTTAATCTTTAACGAATTTTTTTATTAGTAAAAAATATACGTAACTTAAGAATTAACTTACTTTACAAACTTTTATGTTCTTTAATTATTATTATGTATTTGAGGGGGTTTGTACCCTCGTACCCTTTGTACCTTTACAGTAAATCGTAAGTTTTGTCCCAATTCTTTAAGAATGACCCCTGAATCAGAAAGGCCGTAGAATAAATAGTTGAAATTACTAAAAATACTGTAGCATAAAGAGCGAGGTATTTATCTCCTCCTAAATACCTCGCTCTTTATGCTAAAGTATTTTTAGAACCCCTCATATGCGTAAAAATCTCTGTTCGTTTAAAGGTTCAATGCTTCTCTTTACTTTCAATTGAAAAAACTTTTCCATGTTTATTTTTTCATTGTTTTTTTTTTATAGTTATTTTAGAAAATTCTGTGCCCTTTTCATTGAATCTCTGTTCCCTCATGACATATTTCTCCAAGGAAAGATCCTCCCACATAGCCCCCTTCCCTCAACCCCATCCCCAAAACCAAAAAAAAAAATCCCCTGAAAACGACTGTACACTTACCAATAACCATTATTATATGTAAACACTGGTCGATGTTTGTAACTTGCAGCCCCTCCCCCAGGGACTGTGGGGGAGTAAGTCATTCCCAAAAACAAAGTTATTATGGTTTTTGACTATGCGGAACAAAATGGCTATCTCAAAATTTTGATCTGTTGACTTTGGAGAAAAAATGAGCCTGGCAGGGGGCATAGGTGCCCTCCAATTTTTTTGGTCACTTAAAAAGGGCACTAGAAGTTTTCATTTCCGTTAGAATGAGCCCTCTTGCGACGTTAAAGGACCACTTGGTCGATACGATGACCCCTGGGAAAAAAAATAAAAAAATAAAAAAAAAATAAACACGCACCCGTGATTTGTCTTCTGGCAAAAAATACGAAATACCACATTTTTGTAGATAGGAGCTTGAAAATTTTGCTATAGGGTTCTCTGATACGCCGAATGCGATGGTGTGATTTTTCGAGTCCGTGACTTTTAAGGGGTGTTTTCCCCTATTTTCTAAAATAATGCAAAGTTTTCCAGGCTCGTAACTTTGGATGACAAAGACTAAATTTAATGAAACTTATATATTTAAAATTAGCAGAAAAATCTGATTCTTTTGATGTATATTTTAGCATTAAAATTCCATTTTTTAGAGTTTCGTTTACTATTGAGCCGGGTTCGTCACCACGAACTGTTTGAAATCCTGCGATCAAAATTTAGAGATGGCCATTTTATTCAGCATAATTGCAAGGCTGAATAAATATATGTTTGGAGATTTCATGACCCCCACAGCCCCTAGGGAAAGGTTTGTAAGTTATGAAATTTGCCCATTGTTTACGTGCAGTATTTGTTATTGGGAAGTATGCATACATTTTTGGGTGAAGGGGCGAATTTTCTTCAGGTGAGATTTTCCACGGGGACAATTTATCGTGGTGTAGTAAATCCACTTTTTAGAATATGCGTCTTCAAAATACCAAGAACAGTGAAAATATAACCTGTTTTTTGAGTTGGTTAAGTAAAAATTTACAAACCATATTTGAAATTTGAAAATTAAACGGTGCTCAAATTTGAAAAGAAGAACTTAGGTGAAAAAAGCAGAAACTAAGCTAAAAATAAGTGGCACTAATCAGATTAAGAAGACATAGTTTTTCTTTGAAGGCACGCCTTTGCGGATATACATATTATTAATGTTTGAATTTTTGTGGAGAAGAAGCGTACTGAATTTAACTAACTGCTTTTTTTTTTGCTGCAATGTGGATGCATTGATAAAAATGTGATATTACCCTATGAACTTCTTAATTTTGAAACAGCCAAAGGAAAATCTTAGATGAAAGAATAGGCCTAAGATGAGTCCAGGTTTTTTTTTTTTTTTTTTTTTTTTTTGACGGCCTCGGTAGTTGAATAAACTAAAAACTAACATTAAGTGTCTTACATGTTTAAATTTTTCCTACTTAATTTTTTCCATCTTTGCAAATATACATATTATTAATGTTTGAATTTTTGCGGAGAAGAAGCGTTCCGAATTTAACTAACTGTTGTTATTTTTTTTTTTTTGTTTTTTTTTTTTTTTTTTGATGCAACGTGGAAGCATTGATAAAAATGTGATAATACCCTAGAAGCTTCTTAATTTTGAAACAGCCAAAAGAAAAGCTCAGATGAATGAATAGACCTAAGATGAGTCCAGGTTTTTTTTTTACGTCCTCGGTAGTTGAATAAACTAAAAACTAACATTAAGTGTCTTCCAGGTTTATATTTTTCCTACTTTAGGGAACCCCAATTTCAAATTCATGGAGCAATGTAGCTTGAAAAATCTAGAAGACTCAAAATTCCCCCCGCCCTCTTCTCCCAGTAGCGAAGAAGAGTAAACTAGCATATATGTTTGCTTAGTTACTATATAATACAATCAAAAATACTAGGAGAATATTTGATAACATTTCCTACGCTATTCCTGTAATCAAGGTCGTATCCAGGGAAGGGGATTTACCCGGCAGGTTTGAAACCACTAACCTCCCAAAAAATATTTTCTCCAACTCGTAAACACTTAAAAACATACATACATGCACATTTTGATTCGTCTTAAAAATCTTGTACCCCCCCCACCCTGAAAACAAAATCCTGGATACGCCTTTGCGCATAATGCTTCAATGATCTAGTAAGACAACTTTCGTAATTATAAGTAAACCTAAATTTCAAATGGAGCCGCTGTTGTAGTTTCCTAATTTCTGTTAAATTTTTAATCTAACTAATGTCAGTCAGGGTTTACCTATGAGGAGGAAATATTTTGGACCTATTTTCATTTTCTATGGTACCTTGGATGACCTTTTGCTATATTTACGCTTGAGATATATCAAATGAACCAAGAAATAGGCTCTTTCAGCGATTACTAAACATGGAACATAGCGGCCTGCAATATTGAATTTTTATAAGGGATAGAAAAATCCATCATTCATGCATCTGTTGAACTAAAGTTCTGGCTTTTCTATAGGATATTGCAATATGAAAGGATACCAATATAGAATAAAAATGGATAAAAATCTAAAACTCAAGAACAAATATTGTGTGATAGAGCAAAACCTAATTCTATGGGAAAGAAATTAAATTAAAAAAAGTTCCATAGGGGGTGCATAGGAGCGTCAATTCAAGAAAATGTAGGGAGGGGCGTGTTTTAAAAAATATTGACAGGCATTTTGTCATTTTTCAACTTCGCTCAATGAAAATACAAACACGGAGTATTTTTTAATGAAAATGTACAAACTAAGATGTTTTCAAACTCTAGGGGTAATGGCTTTCAGTCACTGATGTGCCTGAGAGTGGACCTAGTTTTTAAATACTTTTTTAGCTCAGAAAGTCGCTATTTTTATGGCACCTGGTATTAACCAAGTGACATATAGCGATCGCAAATTCTATCGGTCTGTCGGTCTGTCCGGTTTTGCTACTTTAGGTACTTCCAGGTAAGCTAGGACGATGAAATTTGGCAGGCGTATCAGAGACCAAACCATATTAAATTAGAAATAGTCGTTTTCCTGATTTGACCATCTGGGGGAGGGGGAGAGTGGGGGTCGATTAATTCGGAAAAAATAGAAAAAATAGAGAAAAAAAGTATTTTTGACTTACAAACGGGTAATGGGATCTTAATGAAAATTAATATTTGGAAGGATATCATGGTTCGAATATCTTAAATTAAATCCGGACAAGATCCAGTGACGTTGGGCGGAGTTGGAGGGGGGAAACCTAAAATCTTGGAAAATGCTTAGAGTAGAGGGATCGGGATGAAACTTGGTGGGAAAATTAAGCAGAAGTCCTAGATACGTGATTGACATAACCGGAACGGATCTACTCTGTTTGTGGTAGTTGGGGGGAGGGTTAATTCTGAAAAATTAGAAAAAAATGAGGTATTTTTAATTTACGAAGGAGTGATCGGATCCTTATAAAATTTGAAGTTTGGAAGGATATCGTGTCTCAAAGTTCTTATTTTAAATACCGACTGGATCTGGTGACATTGGGGAAGTTTGGGGGAACCTAAAATCTTGGAAAACGCTTAGAGTGGAGGAATCGGGATGAAACTTGATGGGGAAAAAAGCAGAAGTCCTAGATACGTGATTGACAAAATCGGAACGGATCCGCTCTATTTGGGAGAGTTGGGGGGGGGGGATAATTCTGAAAAATTTGAAAAAATGAGGTACTTTTAACTTACGAACGGGTGATCACATCTTAATGAAATCTGATATTAAGAAGGATCTTGTGCTTTAGAGCTCTTATCTTAAATTTCAACTAGATCTTTTGACATTGGGGGGAGTAGGAGGGGGAAACCGAAATTCTTGGAAAACGTGAAAATTGGGGTATCTTTATCTTACGAATAGGAGATCGGACCTTAATGAAACTTGATATATAGAAGAATTTTATGTCTCAGATGCTCCATTTTCGACTCAAATTGGATGCGGGGACATAGGGGGTTGAGGGGGGGGAAACAGAAATCTTGAAAAACACTTAGAGTGAAAACATCGGGATGAAACTTGATGGGAAGCATAAGCATAAGTTCTAGATACGTGATTGACATAATTGGAACGGATCTGTTCTCTTTGGGTTGGCTTGGAGGTGTTAATTTGGAAAAATTGAGGTATTTTTAACTTAAGAATGGGTTACCAGATCTTAATGAAATTTGATATTTAGAAGAAAATCATGTTTGAGAGCGCTTATTTCAAATCCCGACCAGATCTGTTGACATTGGGGGGAGTTAGAGGGAGAAATCTGAAATCTTGGAAAACGCTTAGAGTGGAGGAATTGGGATGAAGCTTGGTGGGTAAAATAAGCAAATTTCTTAGACACGTGATTGACGCAACCATACTGGATTCGCTCTCTTTGGGGAGTTAGGGGTGGGGTTCAGTGCTTTGGCAAGTTTGGTGCTTCTGGACGTAATAGGACGATGAAAATTGGTAGGCGTGTCAGGGAGCTGCACAAATTGACTTGATAAAGTCGTTTTCCATGATTCGACCATCTGGGGGGCTGAAGGGAGAGGATAAATTAGAAAAAAATGAGGTATTTATAACTTACGAGTGGGTGATCGGATCTTAATGAATTTTGATATTTAGAAGGACATCTTGACTCGAACTCTTATTTTAAATCTTGACCGGCATTAAGCCTCTGATTTTCCTTTTAAATCAATCTATTGATTCTTTAATTTTGTTAGAGCTGATAGCATATGAGCTCTTGGCTCTTGGCTCTTCTGGCCTCGTCACAAGTGTCATATGAGCACTTAGCTCTTGTTATTCATTTCAACCGCTCTTCTTCTATGTTTCCCTAGATGGGAACATGCAAGCACCAAATAATTTGCTGGGGAGTGAGGGGAGTGGGATAACATAAAACGGAACATATAAGTTGTTAAGCAAATATAGCAAATATGAACAAAATAGTGCAACCACAGTACTCCAGGCACCATGCAGGGAAACCTAGCGGAAGGGTTCATTTATCAGCCCTGCAAGATTCTTACTGGAAATAGGAATGAAATGTTCAAAAAAATTCCTTTTCGAATATCAAACTCGGAAACAAGCATCAGCATGGAAACCAAACCATAACACTGAATTCTGATAATTTCAAATATAATCCCTCATCCTACTAAGGGCAATTATCTGGATTTCCAAAAGCAGAGATTAATTTCTAATAGTTTGCATCAAAATTTTTCTTGGGAAAAGTAGATGCACCAAACAGATATAGTCCTAAAATTTTGCAGCTAATTAGATATTCCTAAACCACCTTTAGAAAGGTGGTTATGTTGTGGCTCGCTTTTCTCAGAATCTTCATTTAATAGTTTTTTCCCGATTCTCGTGGGATGAAAGAGCTTTGTTTGAGATCCTTGTCTGAACTGGGGATTTTTCTGGTGAGTACATCCCTAAGGGTTTCCCTCGAAGTCTGTCTATCTCATAAATAAATAAAAAAAAAAATTATTTTTATTTCTTTCAAAGCTAAAATCGCTGCCCAACATAAATAAGATAAAGTAGAAATTCCAGCAAGGAACCTTGAGGCACTGAACACTTAACACCGAACTCTGTGCTTAATATATCTGATAAAGCAAATTTGATAAAGCAAATTCTATATGTCATACTTTGATAGTGTGACCATGCAAGTACGATGAAAACTGCTTAATCCAACCCCTAACCTACTACTTAATCCAATCTAATCCAAGCCCACTTAGTCTATTTAGAAAAGTATTAAATTCAACATTATCAAAAGCCTTACGGAAATCTACAAAAGCAGTTGAAGGCACCATATTATTTTCAATCATATAATCAACAAAACTTAAAATATTTATTGAACAATATATTAATTATTTTTATTTAAATATTAAATATTTTATTGAATAAAGATTTTTTTAAATATCTTTCTCACATTTGATTTGTTTTAGTACTGGTACCAACTTTATTCATCAAACAATCTACATAAACCTAGCTCATAAACTATATTCCAGCAAATAAATAATTACGCATATTCTTTGTTGCCATATATAACAAAATAACACATCAAGTATGCTAGGAAACTAACAGATCAAATTCAAATATACAGCAAAATATTCGAAATAGATGTCGAGTGTCTGTGTTGTCATGTATAAAGAAAAATTCATTTGCGTATCATAATAAATTGTGAGAATGCCAGATCAAATTCGAATTTCTAAGAGGAAAAACTTAATAGAGATTTGGTTACTCAGAAAGGTTAGTTTTTTATTTCAAAGAAAAGCTGACGCTAGATATTTGGAACTGAAACGATTATTGTTGCAAAAATATTATGCATTAGGATTAAAATTCGTCAGCAGTTTTTTGAGACTAGTAGACTTAAATACAACAAAAGTGACTTATTTTATTAAGAGGGGTTCTTAGTAAAGATACCTTAGTTCTACTGCCCTAGGAATGACGCATGGACGGATAATAGAGAGACATATATATTAACAAATGAACTAACATCCTTTTTATACATTCCTAATAAGGGGGATTAATGCGAGAATTATTTCCCACAAAATTGGCCTATCTGTCTTGGCTTTTTCTACAATTAGCCATGACTTGATACCCACAAACAATTGATTTTAGTTCAAAATTATTAAATCATTAGTTAATCCACTGTTGGTAAGAAAATGAATCGATTAAAAATATTATAGTACCATTTTTTCCATTTTTTTTTTCTAAATTAGACTCTGTGCCCTTTGAATGAAGGTTATGATGATGAAATGTTTCTAAGATGTG
The DNA here is from genome assembly GCF_032884065.1 of Artemia franciscana. Lineage (NCBI taxonomy): Eukaryota > Metazoa > Arthropoda > Branchiopoda > Anostraca > Artemiidae > Artemia > Artemia franciscana. Next base: position 911,072 of record NW_027063379.1, on the reverse strand, counting down.
TAAGGTAAATATTTCTGTAAACAGCTTTTATCAATAACAGAAGACAAACCCCTTTTTTCTGCTCTCCTAGAATAAAACTGCCCTGTAATCTAAAACCTTATAGTTACTAAAGCATACGAGCGTTAAGGGGCGCCAATCGGGAGAAAGGAGAGGCAATTTCTCCTTTATGTTTGGAAAAAAAATGTGTTTTTGTTTATAAAAAAAAAATGCTGTCCCCCTTCCGTTCATTGGTAACCCCTGTCAGCAGCATGGCTTAGGAAAAAAGTCTATCGAATATCCAAAAAGGGAGCCATATGCTTTTATTACCTTCCATTAAAACATAAAATTATATTTACAAAGTATTTATCGAAATCCTATATATCCCTCCAATTACTCAAGTTTACATCCAGCGGCAGGTCTAAGGCTCGAATATGGACAAGGTTACACGACATAATTACTTTATTGAGGGCACTCGTAAGTGATTTATTAGTGGGGACAAAGGAGAAAAAAACACTTTGGCTATTTTGAGGGACAGGACTTCAGGTTTTATACAATGAAGAATATATTTTTCCAGTGTAATAAAACTGAAATTAATTTTGATAATATTTTAAGTTAGACATTCCAAAGGAAACCGGAGACAAATTTTGGGTGTATAGTTAATATTTAACGCCTTATAGCAACTTTCAGACATATTTCCAACTCATTAATGATTAATGTGAATATAATGTACCGATTTTTGGTGGCAATCCAAAATCTGATGTTTTTTTTTTTTTTTTTTTTTTTTATAACAAAACTTCGATTTCTCTCCGAGGAACCTGTCTAGAAAAAGAATTTGAAATTAACGCTAAGTAGATATAGAAGTTGTATTTGCAATATTAAACGCTGGAAACATAATAGTATACTGATAGTTGAGAATCAACGCAAAAGCTATTAACTTTATGAATCGTGTTTGACAATGACAAATTAAAATGAACCAGTATCCTATTATTCATTTCCCCCAACAACCTCCCCCGAAAAATGTGTGGCAGGAAACCGTACTTCCTTCATTGTCAGCCCCACTAGGAAAATTCCAGATTTTGGGAACTAGTTGAGTTCAGTAAACAATACTTTTAGAAATAAATCCATAGGCTAAATTATGTACCGAGAACGTCGTTTGAAATATTTACGTCCACTTCACCCCTCTACAGGGGAGAAGTAACCTCTTATGAACTAACCTCTTATGCACTAACCTCTTTTGAACTTGAAACAGTACTGAGCACCACATCTTTGCTAAATCCTTAACTTGCAGGATTTTAAAGAATTGGAAAAGTATCTCTTAAATTAAAAAGGAAATCCCATTATGACTTAAGATCCTACTCAAAGGATTGGAATTATGCTTTCCAATATTGAGTAGAAGAAAACTTTATTAAAACCAAAATTCAGGAAAAAACACATTTCCCAGTGTAAAAAATGTATTGCCCAGAGTTGAAGCACGTCTTCTATGCCATCTTCTAAGCCTTAGAAATGAGAAAAACTAGATAGGAGCTTGAAAATCCTGCCTGGACATAGTTTAGAGTTGAAATTCATTTCTGAAAGTTTCCCTCTCCTAACCTACTTTCCATGGTACCAAAAAATCTTTCATGTAAAATTTTACTCAATTTCTCTTATACCCATCTTAAGAATCAGGCCTATATGCAACTAAAATCTGTATGTGAGTTATTTTGGCAATGAGAGATTGGTTGTCAGCCCCTCAACTGGTGTAAACAAGAAAACACTCGTACGCTTAGCAATCTATTTAATAAAACACTCTTATTGTTACCACAACTGCAGCACCAGACCGCTTGGGGCCAAGAGAGCTGCGTATGATCCTATTCCACCTCTTTAATGCGTTTATTTATTCGCATGAGTTTACATTTATATCAAAAGCCGGCACTTAGAAATAGCTTCTAAACCTAAACAACTGTCAATACATTTCACGTCTTACTAACGGCGTCTTCTCAGACATACTTTACTGCTATCAACTTACACAAATTCGCCTTCTGGCTTGTTAAAAATCATTCTACAAGCCTTATCTCTTTTTATGACATATCAACCTTCATAATTATATCTTTGAAAAGGACTTATATCACAATCTTAATTATCTGAGATTTTGCAAATCGATTATCTGTAAATCTGTAAATTCTGTATTATCTGTAAATCGATAAATGTCAGACATCTACCGCACTGGACATACGCAAAGTAGGATTTACATCTCAATAAGCTTTTCAAAAGGAATTTCTGAAAAGGATTAAGGTATGACTGAAGGACAAGTATTTCTAAATATAAAAAGATTTTGAACGATATATGTAGACGGCTTAATTGATTAAAATTTTACTTTACAACACGCTGAAATACCATTTTAGGTAATATAATGTCAAGTATTTGATTATATTCAAACAGTAAAAATTTACAATAAGCCATAATACACATATCCAGGGTAAAAAAAAAGGTGAACGTAAGAACTAGGAACAATTACGTTTAAGTTGGTCAGATCTGAAATTAATATCATTGAGAAACTAGACAAATAAAGAAAATAAATATGAAACCGTTTTTAACTACAGGATGAAGAGCTGTTGGGAGGGGGGGGGTCTTTTGGTTTAAAGTATTCTTGTTTTTCAGAGGAGCCATCCCCACTGGTGGCATCCAAGGGACTGATTCTGATCCATTGCTTGTAGCCTACATTTGCGTACTTTTTAAGAACTCCTAGAAAAAGATTCGTAATTTACTACTAGAAGAGTGTGAAATATTACTTTACAACAGTAATCCCCGAAATTCGTGAAATGACCACACATATGGCCACACATATGGTGGAAATTACAGCAATTTTACAGATTAGAGGTGTTGATAGACTATGTAGGTAAAGCAGGCACTGAAAAGGTTTGTGAAATACTGATTGTCCCTTAAAAATCAAAGCTTACGTGTCTATCCCATAAATTGGTCTAGTATAAAAAGGTACCCTTTCCGACGAGGGGGATGTTTCTTTAATTAATAAAATTTAGACTCATACAACAGGCTGAAGAAACGAAATGGGAAACAAATTTACACCTCTCAATACCATAGTTTCAAATATCCACTGAAACTACACAAATAACATTTCTAGAAAACAAAATTCTATTTAGTTGACATATAAGTCTAAATTGTACCTATATATAAGGCTCTGGTCAGGGGGTAAACGGGTTTGACACCCTCAAAAAAGTGTCCAACTTGAAAGTAGCAGAATGCATATAGAACACATTTTTGAAACACTATATTTTTTTTTTGCAGCCACCCCTGGAAAAAAAAATCTTGGAGTTGGTTTTTTTACACTACACTTACTACGAAATTCCCCTGCCTAGATTAGATAGAAATTTTAACCCCCGCCCATTTTGTGTACCACTGGTCTTCCTAATTTTTGCCAGCTAACATTTCGACTGCAGTAATCCAAAATGCATTATGTTACGTAGCATAATTTCATAAAATTATGGAAAAATTAAAAACTTATCACTTTTTTTAATGTTAAACTGCTGCGGCAACTTGCTATACAATGGAGAGAATATGGCCAAAATATTTTCAATACTCACACGTCAAATTCCCAAAAATTTCCTTGGGCGAGAAATTAGAAAAACACATTTTAACAGAAAGAAAGAAATCAAGATATCATAGGGGCCAGATAAGACGAAATACAACGGATAGAACGTTTTTTTTTAACATTTTCACATAAGCAAGTATTTTGTTTTTAAGTGTTAGTCTTTTTCGATTATTGTAGTTCGATCTTGGTACCAAACTTAAATTTTTATCAAAGTGTTTGCTGTGTTTTAAACTGTTATGCTTTGCTTTTACTGTCTTTTGTTTATCCACCGTCTTTTCCCCATCTTTGGTGACGGGTCTTGCAAAAACAACAACTCCTGAATTGCCACAGCCTATTTCTACTGGGGAAATTAACCGAGAAATGTTACTGATAACAGGATTCTAAGTAGAGAAATAAAATCTACCACAGCCTATAAATATATAACTTGCAAGTGGTTTATTGTCTGGCCTCGTCCCCTCCCTTAACTATTACGGTACTTGTCTATTATATAAAACACACTCGAGAAGTGAAGTTTGGTGACAATAAAATAATGAAAACAGAAAACTTTATTAGCAAAATTCAGAATGTAATTTTTGAATTATCAAATTGGGAGCTTTGCCGTCGGCTGACCGTCTAAAAGAAAAAAAGTGTATTATTAACACGATTCTTGACCTAGTTCATTTTATTTCATTATTAAGGCGATTCTCGAGGGCAAGGGTTAGTTTGCTTTGACTAATAATAGAATATAGTGTCTCACCATGGATGTTCAAATTAAGATTTGGGATTTGCCAAGGACCGACAATTATATTATTCCAGGATAAGGGGCTGTTGCCCAAAACGCTGCGTCAATGGACACACCATGACGACTCGTTACTCTTACTAAGAGCAACAAAAGTGTTGCACTGTGTTTTTAAAGCCTATTTCCAAGTTGTAGTTTTCACAATTTTGCTAATAAAGTATTCTATTTTCGTCATATTTTTTTTTTCATTAGCATTAACCAAACTTCACTTTTCGAGTGTGTTTTATATAACAGAAAAGTACCACTATTACTTGGTTGAAATCGTTGACCTGGTACGACAAGCTATTTTTTAATCGAACATACAAATCGTAAAATTTTCAATAGAGCTGGTAAAAATCATTGAATCCCAAAGATCAATGGTCCCAGTACGAAAGTTTCAACGTTTTAATGGAACGCAATTGAAAGACTTACACGGTCTAATTTATGAAAACCATCTCAAAGCATTGGGATTAGGTTACTTAGGTCACAGGAGGCTTTCTAATAAAAAAAAAATGGATTATTTTTCAATTGGACCAATTGGATTCTCCAATTGGCTCGGTCTTATTATGATACCTGGAATATTAAAAGTTGAATATTAAAATTCAGACACCCAACAGGAAATAATTCTTAGTCTATAGGTTTATTTTCACTCTTCGTTTCTATGCACAAAAATGCCACCTAAAATATACAGAAAACACAAGCTTGCCTGTGCTTGGAGTGGAAAATTGCAGTGAAGTTTGATTTAATAATATATATATATATATATATATATATATATATATATATATATATATATATATATATATATATATATATATATATATATATATATATATATATATATATATATATATATATATATATATATATATATATATATATATATATATATATATATATATATATATATATATATATATATATATATATATAAGTTGTCTGTCTGTGTGTCTGTCTGTGGATTAGGTGACGTCATGTTTCTGTGTTGACTGACGTCATGAAATTAATTGTCGTCATTTTTGCTTTGACGGTGACGTCATTAACGGTATTTAAGACATTTGTTCACGGAAAAATGTTTAATTGTAAAATGACTGAAGAACCTACAATGGCAACAGCCGAGGAAGCTGCTCAAAGAGTTTATGCCAAAAAACTTGCTGCTGATAGAGAAAGTAAGAAAAGAAAGCGTTCCGAGGAATCACAAGAACAGCAAGAAAACAGGCTTGCGGCTAAACAACGCAAAACCGCGCAGTTAGATGAAAATCCACCTGGACAGCGAGAATCAAAACATATCAAAACTGAAAATGATAGCGATGATGATTGGGTTTGGGATTTTCACTTGGATAAGGTCATCAATGCCTACCAGATTTAAGTTACAAAAACAAAGGTTCGTCGATATGTACTTCATAGTGACGCTGAAAAATAAAGAAGAAAAAGAAAACTGAAAAAAGAAAAAAGGTGAAAAACTAAAAAAAAAAACTAAAAAGAAAAAGCACTCAAAGAGAAATTACAGACCGGGACACAAATGACGACCGAGACAGAGGGAATATAAGTGACGACCGGGAACCTCAAAGAGAAATTACAGACTGGGACACCCGGACACAAATCACGACCGGGACACAGGGAATATAAATGACGACCGGGACACAGGGACACAACTACAACGGGGACGCCGGGGGCACAGGCGGGATACATAAATGACGACCGGGACACAGGGATTGTTCGAATAGAAATTACAGACCGGGACACCAGGACACAAATGACGACCGGGACACAGGGAATATAAATGACAACGGGGACACTCAAAGAGAAATTAGAAACTGGGACACCAGGCCACACATGACGACCGGGACACAGGGAATATAAATGACGACCGGGACACAGGGACATATCATTAGAATAATGAGGTATAGATCTAAATACGGATTGTTTTTCCCATGGACAATTATATGTTGCATGTTCAAGAGTCAGTAAACCTGACAATCTATTTATATGCACAGACAATGGGAGAGCGAAGAATGTTGTATATTCGCATGTTTTACGTAGTTAAAAACATATATTTATATCTATCTCTATTCACAGGTGGGACACAGGGACACAACTACAATGGCGCGTAACTAATATGGCGCGTAACGACTTACGCGCGCGGGGGGGCTTGGGGGGGGCGCGAAGCGCCACCCCAACAGCTAGTATATATATATATATAAATATATATATATATATATATATATATATATATATATATATATATATATATATATATATATATATATATATATATATACTAGCTGTTGGGGTGGCGCTTCGCGCCACCCCAACACCTAGTTGGTGGGGGTGCTTCGCGCCCCCCCGCCAAGCCCCCCCGCGCGCGTAAGTCGTTACGCGCCATATTAGTTACACGCCATTGTATTTGTGTCCCTATGTCCCACCTGTGAATATATATATATATATATATATATATATATATATATATATATATATATATATATATATATATATATATATATATATATATATATATATATATATATATATATATATATATATATATATATATATATATATATATATATATATATATATATATATATATATATATATATATATATATATATATATATATATATATATATGTTTTTAACTACGTAAAACTTGCGAATATACAACATTCTTTGCTGTCCCATTGTCTGTGCATATAAATAGATTGTCAGGTTTACCGACTCTTGAACATGCAACATATAATGGTCAATGGGAAAACAATCCGTATTCAGATCTATACCTCATGATTCTAATGATTGCCCTTGAGCTTTGTTGATGGTGATTGCTAATCGACCATTCCCTGAGTCGCCATCGTCATTTATATATCCCCCTGTGCACCCCGGCGTCCCCTTTGTAGTTATGTCCCGGTGTCCCGGTCGTCATTTATATTCCCTGTGTCCCGGTCGTCATTTGTGTCCCGGTGTCCCAGTCTCTGATTTCTCTTTGAGTGTCCCGAGCGTCATTTATATTCCTTGTGTCCCGGTGTCCCGGTCGTCATTTATTTTTTAGATAATTTAATTTCATTTAATTTTTAGATTTTTACCTTTTTTAGCCTAACCAGGATTTGAACCTGGGACCTTCATTCTCCGTTCTGATACCCTCTCTCACCGAGTGACTACTCCAGCATGTTCATTTTGGTGTTTTAAATGGTATATTATTAACCAAATTTAATGTGTTTTACAATATACTAAGCATCGTCATAACAAAAATGACGACAACTAATTTCATGACGTCAGTCAACACAGAAATTAAGTTCTGAGATTAAGTCATGAAATTAGTTGCCGTCATTTTTGCTTTGACGGTGACGTCATTCAAGTTATATAAGACATATGTTCACGTAGAAATCTATTAATGTTTAAGTTTACAATGACTGATGAAGATGCTAAGAGAGTCTATGCCAAAAAACTTGCTGCTGATAGAGAAAGTCAGAAAAGAAACCGTGCCGAGGAACTATCAGCAGCAAGTTCTTTGGCATACACTCTTTGAGCATCTTCATCAGTCATTGTAAACTTAAACATTAATAGATTTCTACGTGAACATATGTCTTATATAACTTGAATGACGTCCCTGTCAAAGCAAAAATGACGACAACTAATTTCATGACGTCAGCCGACACACAAACATGACGTAACCTGACAACTAATTTCATGACGTCAGCCGACACACAAAAATGACGTCACCTGATCTACAGATCCACAGACAGACAACTTATTTTTATATATATATATATATATATATATATATATATATATATATATATATATATATATATATATATATATATATATATATATATATATATATATATATATATATATATATATATATATATATATATATATATATATATATATATATATATGTGTTTGACATTTTTTTTTTAACTACCACAACTAATAGAAATCAAAAAAAATATTATGCACGTACAGTGGATCGTATCTAGAATTCCTTGGGAGGGGGCTCAAAAATTATTTTTAAACCTCATCCCCCCCCCCCCCCTGGGAGGGGAATTTACAAAAAAAAACTTGAAAAAACGCATCAAAATTTCTTATATTCATCTTTATTACGTTTTTAAATGTCGGACACACATTTCAAAAAACAGGAAACCACCTAACCCTCCCCCCCCCCCCGCACTGAATATGGTCCTCTGCGTGCACAAATTACAGTCTCATGAGATTCAGAAGATTCGTCAGAATCTTCTGAAGAATATATATATATATATATATATATATATATATATATATATATATATATATATATATATATATATATATATATATATATATATATATATATATATATATATATATATATATATATATATATATATATATATATATATATATATATATATATATATATATATATATATATAATCAAAGCAAACGGATTAGCACTGTAAAAGAGTGGCTTTTCAAACAGTTCGTGGTAACGGAATGTAGTAAGGAGCGACCCAACTCAATAGTAAAAAAAACCTCTAAAAAACGGAATTTTGATGCTATAAGATACATCAAAAGAATTGAATTTTCACGCTGATTCTAAATATATAAGTTTCAATTAATTTAGTTTTTGTCATCAAAAGTTACTCTTTGCCACAATTCTACTTTTTAAAACAATTAAAAGCTTTAGCGTAAAGAGCGAGGGATTGTGGAGGGGATAACCCATTTCATACACGGAGTAATTTCTGTTCGTTTTAAGTTTTAATGTCGCTCCTTACTTTCAGTTAAAAAAAACTAGTTTTTTTTATTTATCGCTATCTTAGAAAGAATTTTTTTAGCTAGGCAAATATCGGCCTCTATCCTTCCTTTCTAAAAGGAAAATTCGATGTAGGCTACTTGGACACTATTTGAATTATAAAAGTGAAACTTTCAGAAAGAGCGGTAAAGGACAAAGACAAACTTAAATGAAACCCGAAAAGAATTTGAACACTATTTGAATAAAACTTATTTTTACATTTTGATTTGGGGGGGGGGAATCAGATAGGACAATAGCCGGTTAGTTTGTAATGAATAGTGATGTAATATAGTGTCTCTCCATGGATGTTCAAATTAAGATTTGGGATTTACCAAGGACCAAAGAACGGGTAATTGTATTTTTCCAGGACAAGGGGTTGTTGCCCAATACAAAACAGAGCGACAATTGACACACCATGACGTTGTACTCTTATGAGAAGCAACATCTTTTGATGTTTAACCTAACCTTACCTTAACAAAACTTCACTTCTTGGGTGTTTCTCGTATAATACATAAGTACCCTTATTTTACTTACTCATAAAGGCGTATTGCTTCACCACCCCCTCTCCCTCTCCCCCACCCCCTATGACTAAATCTACAGCACACAACGTTTATATTAAAAGACTATTTAGATAGCTAAGAAACAAACTTATCTCCATAGTCAGAATTGCATCCTGAACGATATCGACGGACGATAAGTCCGTCAACTTAGGCGCTCTTTATATATTCTAATCTTGTTTTACAGTAGCAAACGGCGAACGCCAACACTTTGCAGAACGCTGTCCGAACGACCTAAGAAAGAGTAGCGCTGTTTTAAAGGGTATGTAAAGTGACCCGTGATTTATGCAATGGGGGTGGGGGAGTCCAGGTAAAAGAGGTAATGTGTCTTTACAAATGAGGTAGCCTAAGTAATTATTTATGATCGTTTAAAGTAGTTCTTAGAATTTTTTAGTTTCCTTCTAACATGTCTCTATTCTTGAGGTTTGCTAATAGATATACAGTACACCTGAAGCCCTAACAAAATTGTTTTGAATCTCTGAGGCAACAACGATATCCTATTAGTGGCTGCCCACTTCTAAAGGATATAGGACTATGCCAATAGGCTTCTAATAAAATAAAATTATTACCATTTTATTCCTTTTTTTTATACTCTCTTCAAATATCATGGTTGCTATTCTGATAATGATATCCTGCCCCCCTTCTGGTTGAACAATATACAGTCTTATTAATATATCTCTCCATAAAATCTAGTGATAGGTATACGTCATATATTCTTTGACAAAATGGATTTTCTGCAGTCTCGACTCGCCATTGATTTGTGACTGTTTAGCCTATAATATTTAGCGTAGTCTTCCAAAACATTTTTTGAAATGATTTTTAAAAGGATAGGAATGGAAGGAACATGATAATTTGATTTTCCGGAAAAATGCTACTTGCTAAAAAGTAAAAATTTACTGTTTCGGTGTTTTCTTTTAGTTTGTACATCATATACCTCTGAAATTTTAATAAATGGAATTTTCTGAACGTAGGCTAATGAAGCAAGTACAGCCTAGCGTTTAGTTCAGGAGAGGGGATAAACTGCATTGTTACCAAATAAGCCAACGACTTTCCCAGGTGGTAAATAGTCGGCGTTACTGAATCGTAATTCTATCGCGTTTCAAAACTAGCCTAGGCCTACTAAAAACGTACAGAGCAAGAATATAGCTTATACCCACGAAATGAATAAATTACCTGTATTTCTTTTAACAAGTAATCCGATTTTTATAGATATAATCCTTGATATTGACTTAGTATCAGGGCTTCCACTCTCGAATCTCAAAATTCGGGGACAAGTTTAAAAAATTCGGGGAGTTTTCGGGGACAAGTCTTCAAGATTCGGGGAATTTTCGGGGGCTAGTTCAAAATGTAATTTTGTTACAAAATTTGGGAGCCAAAATTGGTTATAACTTCGTTTTCAGGCTCAAGTAGGACTTGATCCGCGTACTAAATCAAGTTTTTAACAGAGTAGGTTCTAGAGTACAGGATTGGAACCCATAGCTAAAAACGATTTTTGCTGGTATTGCAGACAAAACCTCAGAACTATTTTAAATAAATAAAAAAATAATAGGCTAAATGACACTCTGGAACTTTGTTGCTTTAGGTTCTATATTATCTTTGCTGCTTTATTCCCGTAGCACGAAAACGAGATTGTCATCTCATTTATTTTCAGAAAGACGACGAAAATAAAGTAGCCTATAGAAAGGCAATAATTTCATACAAAGCAATAACATGTGCAATGATTTCTTGAAATTAACGAAAATTCTTCGGCAAGTGAACATGAACTTATACCAGAAATTTAATTTTAAAAAATCACCTGAAAGCAAGGAACAGAATTAAAACTGAAAACGAATAGAAACGATTACATAGTAAGAGGACTGTCCCCTTCTAAACGCCCATTTATTTATGCTGAAGTTTTTTTAGTACTTAAGCTTCACATTTTTCAATTGTTTTGGAAGTTGTTCTTACAGAATCGGGACTAAATCTGAACTAAAGCGTAAAAAAAGGGGGCTATTCCCTTCATATATATATTATTTTTTGTTCATTTTAATGTTACTCCTTGGGCGTACTTTCAGACGGAAAAAATCTTTTATTTTATTTCAAACATTTTTTTTAGAAATCTCCACGGAAAAATTATTCCTCTCCCCGGAAAAATCGTCTAGAGCTCTAGACAATTCAATACCGTTAAAAATTTATCCCGGACAAATACCATAAAGGTCTTCATGCGTAAGATTCGGTTTACAGAGATAAACTTAAAATAAATAAAAGAATTTTGTTTAGGAATCCTGGCCAATCCGTTTTTTCTCTGATTGGTTGAAAATATATACAGGTTTTATTTTCTTGACTGGTGTTTCAAAAGCCTTTTCAGCCCGGCAGTTCTACCTAGCTTCAAACACTTAGGCCTGCTTAAATCCTAGAGTGGAAATCAGCTTTTTCAATTTCTTCTGCACCAAAAAGGCATTATTTTGAGATGGGAAAGCCAAAAGAATTTTCGAATGATCTAACATGTATTTGCAACAAACCTTGTTTGTACTATACTGTGCAGGAAAAAATAAAGCCTTAAAGTTTCAATTATATTCAATTATACAAAAAAAATGTGTAATTGAAAGTTGCCACGAAGAAGCTCAATATCAGCTAAACTAAGCACACTGCCTACGACCTAGGGAGCCACAGAACCAGAAATAAGCGTAGCTGCTTCTTCAGCAGTTGCAGAAGCCTTAACATTTGACAGAAGCTTCGTCATTTCAAGGTCAAGGACAAGAGAAGAGGAACTGAGATTGAGTCTCTTCATTCCCGTTTTAGTCTTAGCCCCATTACACGCAACCGATATTATCGCCACACAGTTTCGTTTATCTGTTTTCAAATCTTTGAGGGTACTGAACAAGCGTTCTGCTGTAACGTTAGAAATTGGCAGTGTACCTATGTAATTATTATTATTATTAATTTATTACCCGTCAAAAACGGAAAAGACGGAGTATATAAAAGAAAAAGAAAGAAAAGCACAAAAATTTAAATACACTTCAACTACAAATATTATAAAATAACACTAGTCCAGGGGTGGTTGGCTCTTAAAACATTGGTACTGAATTTGGAGATTCTTCTCTCTATGGCCATGGAAGGGTTGGTGACCTTATATTTCCTGGAGATGTCGCCATTGCTGTGCCACAAAGGGAGACGCAGGAGAAACTTAGCATATCTGTCAAATGCGATGCAAATGGCTTTCTTTTCGGTAGCTGTGAATATTTTCCAGAATAGAACCAGAGCAAGCAGATGGGGGGTAGTCAAAGCATTGTATAGCTGGGCAAGGAGAGGACGGTTGAAACGATAGTTATTGGCAACAAGTAATCCGTAAGACCCTCGTAGACGGGAACAGAGGTGGTTTGTCAGTGCTGATCGTCTGTCCTTCAATGTAGAAGAAATAGGAAGGCCAAGATACGTAAGGAACTGAGAAGGCTTAATCAGAGTGTCGCCAATTGAAACGGAGAGGTTAATTGAAAGCTCATTTTTTGAACCATTGAAAAAAAGAAGTTCTGTTTTAGATTCGTTGAAGGAAAGTCCGATCTGCTTGTTTGCCGCTGGAAGTGAGTCGTAATTTTGTTGAAATAAGGATATCGAACGAGAAACATGAAGAATGTCATCAGCAAAGTTTAGCAGCGAAAGATTAATCCCACGAAGAAAGCACAACGACTTTATTACTTGCTGTGCTTCGATAATAGCGTTATTAAACAGTGATGGAGAGGTTTTGCCAACTTGACATACGCCTTTCTTGACACTCAGCATTTCTTTAGAAGGATAAATGCCGGACGGAGAGGGGATCAGGATGACAGCCGAGAGCTTGTTGTACATACTGTAAACAGAGGAAAGGATGCAACAGGAAACATCTCGCTAAAGGGCTTTGAGCAGGATATGGCCATGGATGCAAGAATCGAAGGCTCTACTAACATCAAGTGCTCCAAAGACGAGGAGATCACCATTTTTATCTGCATCAATAAGAAGATTTGCAAGAACGCTGTGAACGTGTTCCCGTCCTGAGTGGTTTTTGAACCCGAACTGATCGTCCGGAGTAGTGCATCGAAGTGCAATTTCACCAAAAATAAGGGATTCAAATAGCTTACAAAAAGTAGTTGAAACGGTGATCAGTCGATATGAAGCGCACTGGTCAGCTGATTTACCTTTTTTGAGAATAGGATGGACCAATCCAACACCAAAGCTGTCTGGAACGATGCCAGTAACGAAAATCATTTGAAATAGCAGAGAAAGGTTCTCTAGGGGAAGATTGCTGGTAAAGTTTAAATGAGTACCAGATATACCATCGATGCCCTTAGATTTCTTTTTTTTTTAACTTATCAATTTTGGAACGCATCAAGGACGGAGTGACCAGGACACCAATATCCTTAACTGAAAACTGAAGCTCCTTATCGAGGGCCTGGCAAAAGGTATTACCTAGGTAGGAATTAGGGGCTGAAAATTGGTCTCTGAAGTAGTCACACCAGTCTTTTTCTGGCATGCAGGGCGGGCCATTGGAAGATTTGTTCTTAGATCGAAGATGGCATAAAGCAAGAGGCAAATTATCGACAATCTCGCCGGTACGGGCAATTTCATTAGACTTATGCTGTGTGATGGCTTTGGAAAATTTACGTTTCGTGTAAATACGAACAGCGTTGACTACTCTGGAGCGTGGCTTCCCACAATCTGCCCATAATTGTAGCCAGAATTTTGCTGAATCACATGCGGCCAGGAGATTAGGATTATTCCGCCAGTTACGCACTTCCGTGCCGTGGCGAATTTTGCGGACCCGAACTGCAGTTTTCTCAGCTGTATGGATAGCATGCGTTATCTCAGAGCAGTAGATGTTTAGTAGGATGGTTTTTTCTTATTCTACTGTCATATTCAGACAACAGAGAAGTGTGAAAGGAATTCGGATCTTCGACAGCACGTAGTCACATGAACTCTGGTAGGAATCGATGTTAGCAGCTTCCCAGTTGAGGCTGAACAACCATTTAGGTGGGAAATTTGTGGGTGAAGTTTGGGGCAAGGGCTTTATTTGAAAATAATTACAGATCGGCATGTGGTCGGATATGGAGTAATCAAGAAGAACCGTAGTAGTAGAGGTAGGTTTAATCATAGAAGAACAATAGAAATAGTCCAACTTAGACGCGGAGCCAGATTGATGTAGAGGCGCCATTTGGACCAAATCTTGGGGTGGGCATGAACTCCATCTTGCCCCCCTCCGACTCATTTCATGTCACATAATCATCTAGGAAATGGGCATTTGACAGAACTCGAGAATTTTATTATGTATCTTACCTACTTTTAAAGTTTACAATGATTAATAGAAAATAGCATAATTACCCCAAGGGTCGTTAAATAATTACGCTCTTTGGTTAATAGGCGTGCAGTAATTTCAAATCAATTGGACAGAATGGATTATGTTGGACATAATGAATTATTATGGCTGACAAAGGGCCCTTTGTGGTGGAAGCTTGGGCCCCCTGGTAAATCTGGGGAGGGCATTTTCCCCCCCTGACCCCCCCCAATGGCGTCTCTGGATTGATTTATGTACGTAAAATCACGATCATTTCAAACATAGGTGAGACTTGGACAAGCATGGAGCAAGATCTGAGATCTATTGTTTTCAGGCTCAGACGGTTCACAGTCAAAGTCACCAAACAGGAGACAACTTAGGCCTTCATCTTCATATTTTGATACTAGCTTGGCAATAGAAGTATATGTGAGAGAGAACTTCCTCTCAGACATATCATTATGGTAATTAGTAGGAAAATAAACAACGAATATGACCACATTCGAAACTTCAACTGCAAGGAAACTGTCAGATTTAGCAACTAGGTTACCAAGTAGCTCTTTCTGTATCATCAGGGCCAAACCATCTGAAGGCCTACCGTGAGTGAACTTAGCATGGTGGAAAAACAGATTATGAGAAGACGTGAACTCCAACAGTTGACAACTATCGCTTCACAAGAAATGTTCTTGAAGACCCACCACGTCAAACCGCAAGCAAAGTTCAGACAGTAGGTGATGTTTCAGTAGAACTTTCCCATTGATGTTACACGATACAATTTTTAAGGTTTCTTCAGGCATTGGAATTCTTTAGAAGAGACTGAGTGACAGGACATTTAAAAGTGTAACATGGGGGGTCAGAGGAATTGTAAAGAGCACACTTAAGTGCCTTGGTACAAGGATTATCTTTGGTTGTGGAGTGGCCAGCCTCACCACACCTGGAACATTTTCGGGTACCTGAGCACGCAGACGTAAAATGACCATATGACTGGCAAGAAAAGCATTGGGGTATCAAGCGTTGAAATATATTAATGTGGAGTCTTTCGAACCCTATGATGGGCGGAAAGCGAATAGAAGACTCGAGGTCCTCTTTAGGCTCAAAAAGAAGCTTAAACGAACGGGTGTTTCGGATTTGAGTTGCTTTCAAACAGTTGACAATCAGATCGCATGGGCTATTTTTATTCAGGTCTTTTGGAACATAACGGATAATACCGAAAAAGGAGGGGCATTGGAGTTTAGGCTCGACATCAGGGTTATTCCCGGTTATGCGTGACATAATAGATTCAGCACCACTTTTATTCTTTGTGACTACTTTCCAGGCTTCTCTACTGGGACGAAGCTCGATTATATTCCCACTAACTTCTCCACAAAGATGCTCCAGATAAGCTTTACAGGAGTCGGCCTTTTTAAGGTCTAAGGGGGGCTTCTTGAGAATAACTGCATAGGAAGGCTTGGCCGGTGGAGACTAATTGATTCATAGATGTAGCAAGTTTCTCAGCTGCACGGGCTCTTTTCTCACTTTCTATAAAGTCCTTCAAATTATTGGAGATTTCTGTCACTTTTTGAGCAACAATAGCGCTCAATTCACCAGGCGTAGTTGGGACCTCCGTAGGATCAAAAATTACGAATTTCGGCAATTTGATCCGGTTAGTCTCACATAACTGGATCAGTTTCAGCATATCTAACACATTATCGGCAATCTTTTGGCGAGCAACGTTGTGACTCGAAGTATTCGAATAGTGCCAAAGTGAATCCTTAGCTTTTATAATAGTATCTTTGTCATAAAATCTCACTGCCTTTTCGCAAATTTCATCAGTCTTATTTGCCTTAGAAGTCCAGACACATTCAATAGGAAAAAATAACTGGTTACTTTTTGGACGCGACAAGAGCTCATTAGTAATCTAGTATTATAGTCAGTAATCTAGTAATCAGTACTAAAATCAGTAATCTAAAACCTTTTTTTAGGTTTTCAAACCTCGGCTTTGTACATGGGTATGTTTGCTTACAGATAAACTTCCAATACTCCTCATCGTACATATGGCTAAACCCGCCAAAGAAACAGTGCTCTGTTCACGGCATTCCCTGTCAATTAGAGCCTATTTCCACGAAGGCAACCCACGACTTCTTAGAAAATTTTCTAAGCTAGGTGGGTTCAAGTTTCGAGCATTGACAGGATCAAGTAGACTTGTGAACTCCTAAAAGTCACATTCAAACGTAAAGCGTCTCTGTATCTGGATAATGGCCTCCTAGTAAAAGTCTCTTACTGTTATGTAGACCTTCCTCACCTCCAACTGTGAGATATCTGGACTAGACGAGACCAAGGATGCCAACTCCTCTTCTGCAGTATACCCGAGATAGACCTTCTGAACGTCAACATAATGGCTCTCGTCTGTTACGTCAAGAGCCAAAAGATCAGTACAGTTTCTGACGTAGGTTCCATCCATATAGTTTATAGCCAAGGTTGCAACAAGCTTAAGTATTTCCGTCTTCAGCTTATAGAAAATTGGTGACTTCGATTGAAACAATACATTAAAGTCATTCACAAGGCCTAGAGCGTAGTCAACAAACATCATTAGAACCTTAATAAAAGGATTTTTCAGATCACTAAGGGCAAGTTCGTTGTCATGGGTGGGATCATCAAAATTGGCACTAGTGAAATAGGGGGACAATGCGCTCCACTGTTCAAGGATTCTTCAAACACATGCATGGAGGGACAGCCACTAGGCTGTCCTGCAGTACTGCAAGTACTGCAACTCGCTTAGCGCTCATAGAGAAATGACTATATACGTGGCGACATAAGTCTTCCAGAGTTTTGGTAAGCTTCTTGCAGGCATACGAAGCACAAAGATGAATGGAGTGGCAACTACAATTGGCTACTACCACCCACAGATAATTGTCACTGATCAGCTTTGCTACCGAATTACGACATCCCATTATTGAGTTTGTTGCGTCGGCACAGAAACCAGTCCAATTTTGCAGAGGTATTTGACTTTCTATTGTTTTCAATGGACACTGGTCTGATTGGTGTTTCTCTGAGAACCTCAAACAGACTGACTGACTCTTTAGCTCTGCATTCTTTTTGAGTGTGTTCATATTCCTGGGACTTATAACCCTGAAGGACTCTGCAATAGTATTGATATACAATATACCTCCCTTTTTCTTCCAAAACACCAAACATTTGGTGCTTGCGTATATATTGTTGCACTCTGTCCTTTAGGGAGGATTCCAAATAGAGGTTGAAAGTAGTGGGGATGGAAATTTTGGGTGGGACCAGGTAGACATCCCATTATTGAGTTTGTTGCGTCGGCACAGAAACCAGTCCAATTTCGCAGAGGCACTTGGTTTTCTATTGTTTTCTACTGAAACTGGTTTTCTACTGAAACTGAAGCATTCAGGTGCAATCACATTTGTTTAAAGTGTAGGTATGGTAAAACAATCAAGGAAATACGAAGAATCACCAATACTCACGAGATAATTATAACTTTAAGCAGAAGATATTATATCCAACCCTTTTAATCTTGAACTCTCCAATGCTTAGATGATTTGAATTTCCAAACTATAAGCTCAATTCCGTTTTATATTTTTCAATATCATACGTTCGCCAGCGTACCATAGTATAAAGATGCAAAACAATATTAAAATTGTAGAGCGAACAGTGAGCCTTTCACTAACTCTATTTCGGGTAGATCATGGGAAACGAAAGATTTTCGGGGAGTTTTCGGGGATTCGAGAAACGACATTTCTTTTCGGGGATTTTTGTCGATTTTCGGGGAAATCCCCGAAAATTCGGGGATAATGGAAGCACTGCTTAGTATCCACATCTGATCACTTTTAATTTTTCCTGGCTCAAATAAACCACTCCGAGGAGAACGTGCTTCTCCGGAGAGCCGCCCCCCTAACACACGTTTAACAACCGCGTACAAGGAATTTGTAGTCTTTTATCTGGCTATAAAAAAGCCGTATCTTTGATTTGGAAAGGTAAGTTGGCTATTATTGTCAGTGTAAACTGATTGTAAATAGTTTTATTTACAATATTTATATAGGCTAAATTGATGACAAATTTCAAAATTAAATATCGAATCAAAATTTTGATGATTTTCAAGTGAGTTCTTCGAATAACCTATCCAAAATAAAAAACACTAAATAAAAAAATACCGCACATATGAAATTTAAAGTTTTTTTATCTGGCTGTACAAAATGCCGTGTCTTCGGTTTGGAATGGTTAGTTGACTAAAGGTGTCAGCCTAAAATGGTTATAAAAGCTTTTATTTGCAATATTAATATCCATAGAGACAAAATTTAAAAAATTAATGATAGGGATTCATTTCCAGGCTTGTCAAGGTGACGTCTTCGAATATCAGGGAAAAAGAAAGACTAAATATCAAAATATCCGAACTTATGGGATTTATAGTCTTTTACCTGGCTATCAAGCACTTTTGAAAAAGCTTCCTATAACAATTAAACGGCCCTTGTCTTTATCAAGTCCTTCTTAAGAAATTGGGACAAACAGTCAAACTTTAACGCAAAGAGCAAGGTTCTGAGGAGGGGGACAACCTCTTCATATACGTAATAATTTCTGTTCGTTTTGAGGTTTGATGTTGCTCCTTAATTATAGCTGAAACAAATTGTTTTCTTATATTTAATTTATAATCATCTTTCAAATAATGCTGGTGAAATCTAGCTTATCCTCCATGACGGATTACCTCTCTTCACTGGAAACTCCTCCGTAGAAAACTCCTCCCACTTAAAATACAACGCCTCCCTTTAAAATCCCCTACGGACTATTCCGTCCTCGCTGAACCCCCCCCCACCCCTGTATAGTTTCTTGTGGACGATTCCGCCTGAAAAATTATCCTTAGCATACTTTCATTTGAAAGAGACTAAGTTCTAGTTGTTTTTTCGATGAATCTGGAAATCCCCTACTCCGTGGAAATTTTCCTGAAATCTAAACACGCTGAAAATTTTGCATAACAATTTCCCCGGAACATCCCCACATTCTAAATTGAGTAGGCAAGGAGAAAGTTCTGCCCAATCCCCCCAGTGTGAAATTTACCCTGGAACCGGGAAATCCCCCTCGACACGGAAAATTATGTCCCTGGAAACTTACCTCAAGCCAGTAATACCAAGAAACCAGACCATCCGATACAAGGAGCCCTGTGACATCTGAAGGTGTGTAAGCTGAGGGAAAGCTATACCAATTCGAGAAGAAATAAGAAAATGTGATTTACCAACATTCAAGACCAAGTAATTGGTATTAAACTACAAAATAACTCTCTCGAATAATGCCACAAGGTTAGACTTGATATCACATTCCGTCTTCCCAAGGGTCTCAAAGGTGGTATCATCAGCAAAAGCAACAAGAGAATCTTCATTAGAAGAAGTATTGGAACACGACTGAGCATCAGGATGACATAGTTTGCAGCATGCCAGAGGCCTGGTATTTTTTACTGCCGAAATCAGATCATTAACATAAATCAGAAATAAAATGGGACCAAGAACAGATCCTTGAGGGATGCAATAATATACTTCAGAAGGGCTCCGGAAAAGCGGATCAATTGAAATAAGCCTACCAGAAATATGGATCAAACCAAGAATAAGTGTTTGATCTTATACCAATATGCGATAGTTTCCAAAGAAGAATCCGATGAATCAAGGAATCAAAGGCTTTACGAACATCCAAAAATAAAGCTGCCGGGATATGACCAGAATCTATTGCCAAATGAATGAAATTCAATAAAGCTGCGCAGGCATGCTCCGTAGAGTGACTCGCTCGGAATCCAAACTGGAAATCATGCAAAAAATCCTTTGCATCCAGAAAACTAAGAAGCCTGGATAGCATAGCCTTCTCAAAAATTTTGCTGAAAACAGATAGGAGAGAAATTGGCCTATAATTAGCAAGATCGCTCCGAGAACCACCTTTATAAATTATTATTACTTTAGCTCGCTTGAGAGATTTAGGAAAAATTCCTTTCTCGAAAGACGGATTGACGAGCTTAGTCAATGGTGACAGAATAGCAGGCAGAATGGCACGGATAACCCTTGCAGGAATTTTGTATGGTCCTGAAGAGGATGATCCTTTAAGAGCATTCACGATACGAGCTACCTCTAATTCAGAAATATAAATCAAGACCATCGACTTCAAACATGAGGGTCCAAACAAGACCATCGACTTCAAACATGAGGGTCCAAACAAGACCATCGACTTCAAACAAATCGCAACGAGAAGTTGCAGAGCTTGCAGACGAAGTAGTTACCTTTCCTATATTAGCAAAATAAGAGGTGAGCTCTAGCTGAATATCTACATCTCCTTGGACGGTTATACCATCGATTATCAGCATTGATAGAACTGAAGGTAGAGGGGAAGTAGGTCTAAAAACTGAATTAAGTAAATACCATGTCCTCCTAATATCCTTCCCACATTCAGAAAATTTCCTATGATAATACTGAGACTTTGCCTTCCGACACAGAGAATTAAATATACCCATATAGACCTTGAATCGTCCGAGATGAGCTACAGATGATGAAGCCTTGTAAAGCTTCCACAAATAATTTTTCCTTTTCCAGCTTTTATGGAGACCTGAAGTCATCCATGGATTCAGTGGTGCTATCCTTTTCAAAGTATGGGGCGCTGGACCCCGATCATAAAAATTTCCAGGATTCCTTCTTTCACTAAATCATGAAAGGAATCAAAAGAATGGTTAAAATCTGTATCAGAAATAAAACTACCCCATGGTACATCAGCCAGACGAGAATTAAGTAGACTTAGCTCAGTATCACCAAATCGGAAAAATGGGAGATTAGATGGTGATGCTATACGCTGCGCTTGATCAGCACCCTTATATCGGGAAATAGCAAAAAAATGATCATAAATATCATTAACCAGCACCAAATTATCTAAGACGTCTAGTGACAAAAAATATTATCAATAAGAGACGCTTGTGTTTCAGTAGCTCTGGTTGGTATACAAACTGAAGGTAGAGTTCCCGAAGAGAGCATCATCGATAAACCTGCTGGATCAAAATTCTGCTTCAGCTATTGAAGCAGAATTTTGATCCAGTAGGTTGAGGTTAAAATCAACCATAAGGATTAGTTCATAGGGATTTTTTTGGACTGAGTCCAAAACTTCTTACAGAATTTTCAAAAACGAAGGAATAGATCCACTGAAGGACTTATAAATCAAACCCACAACTAAATACTTACGCGTTGATTTAATCTCAATAAAAAGGGATTCATAGATTCCTTCCTCATTTCTGCTCAAATCAATTCGGACATTATATGCCAGACGATCAGCAATATAAAGCACAAGGCCACCTCTCGCCATCTGTTTCCTATTCAGCCTTTCTATCCTATATCCTGGAGTATCTAAAAGGTTATCCTTTTTTGAATCCAGGAAAGTTTCACATAATCCTATAACATCAGGATTTCCATCACTAACTATCCATGTCAGCTCATCAAAAGACGACCAAAGTCCCTGAATGTTAAGATGGAACACAGAGAAAATATCATCTCATTTAGAGGAGGCAGAAATATTTAATTGCGAAACATACTTACTTTTAAAAGTCGAATTAGAATCATTATTCTTCTGATTTCTACTTCCAATTGAATTATTAATTATATTTTCAATATCTAAAGGATTATTTTGTAATTCAAGTAAGTGTTCCCCCAAAGAGTTGATACCAACCTGGCCACTAACAGAAATTGTCGATTTACTCATGGTGGAGGGCAGTTCCACCCCACGACCAAACCCGCCAGACCACAGGCATAAGGAAAAAATATAAGGAAAGAAGAGTAAAAAATAATATAATCAAGGTATGGATAAATAATGATAATATAATCAAGGTAAGGATAAATAAGAAAAAGCAGGGAAAGAGAAGAAAAAAGAAACAGGGAAAAACTAAGAAATAAACAAATAATCAGCACTGGTAATATAAGCCATTCGATCATAATCATAATAATAATATCACCCAAACACATCAGACCACATAGGACCCACTCCAATAGATTATTCAACTTCAATACATACCAAACAAACATACTATCTAATAAACTAGTCATACATATAAACACAGCACTATCAAACAGACCTATTATCATATAAGCATAATTAATTTTATGAGATCATATACTCATTTTGGCGATTTCACCGTCATGTTTTTTTTTCAAGATTAGTAATTAAACTGAATGCTTCACTGATTGTTAGTTTTTAATTTGAGCCATTTTGCCGTTTGATGATTAGGCAGGGGGGTAGACCTTTGGACAGCCAAGAGTCAATTCCAAAATCGCGCAATTTAAATTTCACATTAAGCAATTTCTTGCGAACGTCACGAATAGACTTAGGTGCGTCGTCTGTCAAAAATATTTTCTCAAATCCTCCAATATTTTTGTTTTTCAGTTTCTTAGCGTTCGACAAAATTTTGTTTCCAATTAACTTTGACGGCACTTCAAATTTCCAAAAATTCAAATTTTCCTTGAAATCCACCAACTTAGCTGAGTTCGGGGCTGGTAGATCAAGGCCCTCAGTAACAACTTTGTACAGTAGTTCATGTGCTTTTACTTCATCTTGATTTTTCAAATTCCATATCACAAAATGTTTATCGTTTTCTTTACTTTCTAATTTCATCAGAGCAAGTTACATACTGTTCATATGGGACTTAAGCGCTACATTTTCCTCCACCACCACAGAAATTTGGTTTTTGACGCTAGTGATCTCTATTTCAACATACTGAACACGAGGTGTCAACTGCGCAACTTCTTTACTTGATTCAGAAACAATTTCCTCCAATCTTTTTACATTATTTAAAAAAAATTTGATATTAGATTTTAACGCTTCCAACGTGGCAATATCTCTTGTAACTGTGTCGAAAATCAAGCTAATGTTTTCTGCTAAAGACCTTATAGAAAGTTCATCACCTTGGCTCGTTGCCGTAGATGCAGACAAGTTTAGAGATTCTTCCATTTTTTTCTTCTTTGTCTTCCCCATACTTGAGAAAATTATGAAAAATAAGATATCAAAGTTTGACTCACGGCAATAAGATTAATCACGGCTAGTCTTAACTGTTCAACTTGACCAATTCATTCCACTTGTAATAGGTCCTGGCGCGAAGAGATTTTACTCGGCTGAATGCATTCAGGTGTTTAGCATTTTCTGGAATCTAATAACATATTGATTTCCAGTTTACTAATTGACTTGGTATATGGGGACAATTATTTTTATGCTTATTTATTAGAACTTGACGACAGGCTTTTATTATTTAAAAGTTATCCCAGTCAACTTAGATTCAAAAGATAATTATCCAAAACTTAGTGAACAGGTTGGTTAAAGAGTTCAAGAATCGTAATTCAAATAAACAATATTCTGTTGCAATATCTAGATTGAATAAAAACCAGTCAAACCAGTCCAATTAGTTTTATCCTTTCAGACTAAATGGTCTTCACACCACGAACACGAATGAAAGACTGAGTCAAAGTAGCATTATCGATATTACTTGTGATAGTATTGAATACTGGTAGTACTACTAGCAACAGTAGTATTAAATTTTTTGCTTCGAAAATTTTCTTACTTAGAGACTGAGGGAAAATTTGCACAAACTATTCTTGAGTTAAAGCTTAGTATCGGTAAAGGGCGAATTTGCCGTTAATCCTTGAGTTAACTGACGCTATTTGATTTCAAGACCCCAGTCTCTAACGGGTAGAAATCTCAAAAGCCGTCCATTAAAACTAAAATCTAAAACTACTAGTATATATAGTTCCTGGGAATTTGCAATTTGTGAATTTGCTCTTTGTCTTTCAGTCAGGAAAATTATATATTTAATACAAGAAATTTCGTTTTGCTGATAGAAATTTAAAGGAAAATTTTAAGAAGGGGAATTTAAAGGGGACATAAACTAAGTTTGTTACATTAGTAACAATTTTAATATTTGATAACGTTTATCCTCATTTACAGATAGTCGATCAGTTAGAGCCGAATCATGTATCTTTGCTTACGGTTCAAATTTTCAAATATTAAAATTTTTCCTGTGACTAAACAGAAAATTTAAGCAAATGCAAGCGCCATCAAATGCAAACGGTAAGATAAAATTTATTTTAAAAATAACTCACAAGCCTGGCATGGCCGAATTTCCATTCTGAAATAGAAACAAAAGCAGAACAACACATGAAGGGCTTATAAGCAATTCCATATATAAAACTGACAAAGAAAGCACCGTCATATAAAAACAGTCAATAAAAATAAAAAAATTAAAAACCCTTATATAAATTTTTCGCCATATTATATGGGTGGTAATATGAAAAAAACACCGTGAACTTGAAAAGAGGTCAGTACAAGCGTAAAAAACATGAAATTTCTTGTGATAATTTTCCCCGGACACAAGGGATATTTTTTTCGTATCTTAAAGTCAAGCAGCATATCTTGAGGTGAAGAGGCTATTCTTTGAATAAAATTAAATTGTTTTTCTTTCTTGCAAAATTTGCGGGTGCCATACCGGAGAGAGATATTCAAGATGGGGACAGACAAAGAAATGTTTGTAGTGAATAGATATGTTCTATTCTGTATTAATAAGCAGCTAGATTACAGAAAATGATCCCTATGTACTCGAAAACGGTTGACATTGAACTACACAGTCTGTCAAATGTTTCATCACCGCCTTTTGTGTTGTTATAGTACTCAGCGATATCAGGCGTCTGGATTGGATGTGTGATACTGAAAAGCCTTATGGCAAGTTGACATAAGCAGAACCATTTTCAATAGATTAGCAAGATAAGACAATAGAGTCAGCTCTTGATCGAAACAGAACATTCTGGTTCCTGTAATTCTCCCATTGCTCACAAGCAGCTCTGCCAGAATATCCCTGTTGTTTTTTTTTTCGTACAGTCCCAATTGTCTTCAGTCGAAACATTTTTTTCAGAAGTTCTGCTGCAAATGTAACCGATGTAAACCCGTTGTCAAGCGTGACGTTTAATTATGTTAAATCAGAAAATAGCTAAATTCAGCATTTTCATACACTATACCTGATGAAATTTACTACGAAGCTTGTAAACAAGGTTTGAAAAGCTCTATAATTGCACAGTTTTAATAAAAATATCAGTTTTCATGAACAGGTGAAAAAGTTACATAAATGGTAAAGCTTTCGTAATTTTTTCTACTAATCCTTAATATCTCCCCAACCAGTTCAGATAATAAAACCCGGTGACAGCACAAGAATTGATTAATCATAGTATTAGCATATATGGGAGGTGTGTTCATGCAAAGCTTCCGTTTCCATGGTAACTGCCAAAACGAGCTTTGGTGTCGTAAAATTTAAGAATTCTTACCCTTCTCGGGTTAAGTAAACACATTGGCATTCTTGAGAAAGGCATCTTGTCCAGTGTTAATCAAAAACTCATTAATTTATTTAGAAGGTTTCAACAACCTTAAGCTCATTAGCAAATTTCAATTCTTGGGAAAACTCCTTAGGGAGATTGTGGAGTCGAACTGCATTTGGAACAGGGAGGGTCAAACAACGAATATGGTAGTTGATTACTTATGATCTATTTGATATAAAAGAAGAAACCAATTTCACCAGGAAAAGGTTAATATTGAATTCAGTGAAAGTTTTGAAATAATACATTGTAATTAACCAAGTCAAATGCTATTTTTAGATCTTAAATGGAAATTATTTAAGTCAGGCATTAGGCTTTTGAGGAATTTTACCTGTTAAGTAGACAAGATAAGCACAAGAATTATAGGTAGATGTGGAACTGAGGTTCCCGAATGGTCCCAGGCCTATAAGAGGAGGAAGAATTTTTTTCTCTGCCAATCAGCAAAAAACTCTTTGTATAGTTAGCAGAATAATTAAGATCGGATGAACACCCTCAAAACCAATATTCTAATAAGGGGGAATGGGATATCTAAAGGACAGGCACTTGTCTTTCTTAGCTTCCCAGTTCTTCTTTCAATTTCTTTTGCAAAAATCACTGGGAGAAAGGGGAAATCGTGTCAGCCGGTACATGATTAGACAATAGAAGATGATTTTCTTAAACATAGTGGCCCTGAATATGATTTACGGAAAAGGGGAAGTACTTAGCGATTTAAAAAAAGAAGCTTAATTAAGCCCCTGTATAGGTGATAAGTGACTGACTGTGGTATCTATCTAGGCATTAACCTGGTCTTTGTAGGCCGCAAATTACTTAGTAAACATGTTGATTTTTGAACTGAGAGATGGTGTAGACAAGTTAATGACAGAAAAACAGTCTGGTTTTAGAAAGTGTTGAGGATGTCTTGGCCAAATTTTCCATTTCAGGTTAATAAATGAGAAGTGTCTGAGTGATCAAACATATTTAGTCCTTAGTTTTATAGATGATGAGCAAGCTTTCGATTCTGTTGATAGAAGAGCTTCAGCAAAGGTCTTGTCCTTGTATTGTATACCAGACAAATACATTAAAGTGATTAGTGCTGTGTACAAGAATTAAGTAAGAAAAACAAGTTTTATTTTTAACGGAAAATAAGGAGCGACATTAAAACTTAAAACGAACAGAAAATATTCCGTATGTTAAAGGGACTGTCCCCTCCTCAACACCCCGCTCTTTACGCTAAAGTTTTTTTTTAAAATTGGAGTCGTGAGAAAGATTCAAACTTCAGCGTAAAGAGCGTTTGCGTAAAGAGAGGGGCGTGAGAGGCGTCCATTGTTCCCCCGATGGAATGAGCATGGGAGGGTACTTAGTTGCCCTTCATTTTTTGTGTTCACTCAAAAAGGGCACTAGAACTTATGAGCTCTTTAGCAACACTTTTTGACCATTGCGTCGACAGGATCACGACTGAAAAAAAAAACAACCAAAAACAACAAATAAATACCGTGATTTTCTGGCAAAAAACAACAACAAAATTCCACATATTTGCAGAAATGAACTTGAAATCTCTACAGTAGGGTAATTTGATATTCTGAATCTGATTGTGTGCTTTCCGTTACGATTTTATGACTTTTAGAGCGTCTTTATTTGTTTTTCAAAAGTAAGACAACTTTTCTCAGACTCTTAACTTTTGATGGGTAAGATTTAACTTGATGAAACATGTATATTTAAAATCAGCATAAAAGACCGATTCAGGTGATGTATGTATTGGTATCAACATTCTATTTTTTACAGTTTCGGTTACTATTCAGTCGGGTTCCTCCTTACTACAGTTTGTTACCAAGAACTGTTCGATAACACTGCTGCGGTTAAGGTAGAATATGAGGTTAGAAGCTGGTTTGATATTTAATCAGGAGTTCCATGGGGTTGCGTTCTATCACCATTAGCACGTATGATTCTGGTGCACTTTGTCCTAAGGAGCACAGCAAAGGCAATGTGAGAGCACGAAATTAAAAGTCCCCTAGACTTGATGATAATGTAAGCATCTTAGATGAGAATGTTGGTAAAATGAATTATGAGAGTTCAAAGGGGTAGAATACGTTTGAAAAATTAATTTTAAGAAAGCTTGAGTCAATAAAGCAGCGTCACGTACCACGGTAGCATAATTATGGAAGACGGTAGAACAGTTTCTAGGAGTTTTTATTTGACCACTAATTAGGGCAATATTCAATTGTATGCCCCGGATAATCCTCTCAATAGTGTCTTTGTACAACACTGAATTAGGCCTTTGATATCTTGTAACGGCTTAGGGTTGTGGCAAACATGTCTTCTTGCTTGCTTTCTTTACTTTAAAGCAACTGAATACCCTGTTAATGAGACTCATTGTAATTTTTGTTGTGTTTTTAGCACTTCAATTTTGTACGATTTGTCGTTTAGGTGTATTTTTCAAGTTTTGTTTCGAGTCTCTCGTGAAGTCGCGAAACACTTAGTGAAAAAAGAAAATTTAAGATTTTAGGATTGAATGCCTATGTCTCCTGCCTACCTTCTCGGAATCGTCTTTCATCTATTAAAAAAAAAAAAAAAAAAAAAAAAAAAAAAAAAAAATGATTTCCTGATCGCCGTACCTAAGGACGGTAGTAAAATGTGAAAACCGTAGTCCATGTTTGGATAATCAGGATTTTTATCAAGCAACTAATTATTTTATACAAGAATTTGAAAAGGCTTTTGATCGTGCGTGTCCTGCGAAAACAAGTAAATGGGATTGTCCGATCAATTAAAATAAAAAATCAATTTTTCTAAAATCCGAATAGAGAACCCAAGTGAAGATAACAAGGAAAAATTCAGATTATATAAAAACAATTTAACTAAAGTGATCCGTGCAGCAAAAGCGTCACATTATACGAAACTTTTTGCAGAAGCTTCGGGTTCCCCAAAAAAATCTTGGGAGATTATCCATGGAATTATTGGAAAGAAAAAAATGTCTAAATTTCCTGAATCTATAGATCATGGTCCTGAACTGGTGTCTGATAGACCTGGTATAGCAAACGTGTTTAATAAGCATTTTGTCAATGTTGGTATACGTACGGTAAAGGAGTCTGTAGCTGCTAATAATTCTGAACAAAGAAATAAGTTTGAAGATTACCTACCTCAATCTTCTTTGTCTTCGCTATTTTTAACGCCAACTTCAAAAGAAGAGCTGACAAACATAGTTAATCTTCTAAAACCTGGTGGAGCTGAAGAGATAGACGGTTCATCTACCCGAATGTTAAAACTAATTATTGCTAATGTAGCTGACCTCCTTGTGCATATTGTGAATATTTGTTTCAGGAGCGGGAAGTTCCCATCATGTTTGAAATCTGCACGTGTTATTGTTCTGCACAAAGGAGGAAACCCTAAAGACCCATCTAATTATAGACCTATTTCAGTCCTTTCCGCGTTTGAGAAAGTTATTGAACGGTGCATTTACAAGAGAGTAAATAATTTCCTAGAAAAACACAAATACTTTAGTAAGTCACAGTTCGGTTTTCGGAAAAGCCATTCAACGGAACAAGCTATCCTAGCGGTCACGCAATATATTCATGATGCTCTTGATCGAGGTGAAATTCCAGCATCTATATTTATTGACATAAAAAAGGCATTCGATACAATCTGTCATAAGATTTTACGGAGAAAGCTTGAGAATTGCGGTATTCGAGGACCTGCTAATAACCTGATCATGTCATTTCTGTCTGAGAGAAGCCAGTATGTTGATGCTGATACTACGAGATCTGAACTGATCTCTTTGGATGGACAAGTCGGAGTTCCCCAAGGGTCAATCCTTGGGCCCCTTTTATTTTTAATTTATATTAACGATATTGATAATTCTATGAAAGATCTCGGCCTCACGGTTCTATTCGCGGATGACACAGCCCTCAATATTAGTGGTCCTACTGAACTTGTACTACGTTTAAAAATGAAAGAAGTTTTTACATATCTGCTTGAATGATTCGCAGCAAATAATTTATGTATTAATACATCTAAAACCAAATTCCTGATTTTCTCTCGGATTTCAAAAGCATTGCCAACTTTTAATTCCCTAACAATTGAAAAATGTGATACCACGATCAGCAGAGTCCACCATCTTCGGTATCTAGGAGTGATAGTTGATTCGAATTTAAGTTGGAAGGAGCAAATAAATTGCCTGAGGGTGAAGGTTGCAAGGAACGTCGGTATGATCAGGCTTCTTAAACCTTTTCTCCCTTATGATGCCCTGCGGTGTATTTATTTTTTGCTAATTCATTCTTACTTAAATTACTGTCCTCTTGTATATTTGAATACTTTTCGATCGAATATATTACCATTGATAAGGCAGCAGAATAAAGCTCTCCGAATTCTTAAGCTTTTTGTACCATCTCCTGATTCTTGCCCTAATAAGTCGTCAACTAAAAGTCTTCCTCTTTTTTTGAACATTTTGCCCCTTGAATCTGTTATTGTTTTTCATTCTATTTTGTTTAAGAAAAAACATCATTCAAATTCCCTACCCGAATATTTTTATGAACCCGATCTATTTTCTGGAACTAATTCCGATCATGACCATAATACGCGTAATCCTTGTAAAGCCCGGCAACCCTTGATAATTTCAGAAAGATCAAGATTTTCATTGAGAAACACAATATTGAGGGTATGGCAAAGTTATCATAATGTAATCAAACTTGAACTTTCTACTAATACGCTGAAAAACAAAATAAAATCAATGCTCATAGAAAATGTTTAAAGTAAAAAAAAAAAAAAAAAATGGAAAAAAATAAATTAAGTAAATAAATAATAAATGTGTGGTTTATAGCGGTAAATCCCAACTCAGTCTGGTGGTTTGAATCTGGAACCTGGATGGATTATGATTAATTTATGATATTATTTTATGTTGATGTAGTTATAGCATACAGTTTATTTAATTGTTTGCCATTTGGCCTCGAGCCCTCTCTCTGCCAAATTGGTTTTTTATATTGAATTTATGTAGTAATAAACAGAACTTGAACTTGAACTTGAACTTGATGGAAATATTAGAAATTGGATATGACCGCAAGATGTTATATAGCAGAAAAGAAGAGACTCAGCGACGCTCAATGTGATAGCAATGGCTAATGGCAAACAAAATACAAGGTAGTAGACACAGATCGAGAAAATACCTATATATATATATATATATATATATATATATATATATATATATATATATATATATATATATATATATATATATATATATATATATATATATATATATATATATATATATATATATATATATATATATATATATATATATATATATATATATATATATATATATATATATATATATATATATATATATATGTATATATATATATATATATATATATATATATATATTTATATGTATATATATATATATATATATATATATATATATATATATATATATATATATATATATATATATATATATATATATATATACATATATATATATATATATATATATATATATATATATATATATATATATATATATATACTGTTTTAGCTGAAAAGCTGTTTATAAATCTCCCACCCACCCCAAAAAAGATCCTTCATTAACACCCGCCCCCTCCCTCCAAAAAATCCTGGATGTGACCCTGGTTGTTTCCATCCGCTATTCCCATTGCTACAAATTCATCTGAATCAGGCAAGTTCATTTAAAGGGCCTCAAAGTGCTTTTAGGCAGATGTGAGAATTGTCATTTAGAAATCTTACAGTTAGATAACTCTTTGAAAGCTCCCGAGCACCCTACTGGAATTTGACAATACTTTACGAACACCATTGGCAATAACATGATTTTTCAGATGACTAGAGTATGCGCAGGAAAAGTTCACAGACTCGCCTTGAATGGTATTCCCTAATGTGGAAGCACGCTTTCAATATTTTATTGATACAAATAAACAGGTTGGACATGCTTTATATATGAAGACGTTTTGCGTCGAATTCTTGCCTTTTTCATTCAATGCCAGGAACTATCTTCATATATTGCTGTGATCAATCATGTTGATTCACACATTCTGGATGAGTTCAAGTTCCAGTTCAAGTTCCTTTTATTACCAATATCCATCCATTTATAAACAAAAAATATCCCAAAGGGCTCAATAGCCCGTTATTTGGGAAAAAAACAACAAAACAAAACATAAATAACTATTAATTACATTCACATTTAAAATATATTTAGAGTCTACTCACCAATCCTCACCCGAGTACAACCGGTCTCCGCACCACCTACTTACAAAAAATAAATAGAAATAAAAAAATATATATACATCGAGGATCCAACACTCACACCACCCAAATCTAAATAAATAAATTCAATCTAAATAATTAAATAAATAAATTAAATCTTGATAACTAAACAATATAAATAACTGATCAATATTATAATTTAATTTATTTTTTTTTTATTAAAAAATTCTTCAACCGTTTCTTGAAGGATCCTATGGTACAGGACCGTCGAATCCCAACAGGAATGGAATTCCAGGCACGTCCGACAGCAACTATCAGACCAAAGTCCGAGCGCACTGCAGGGGTGGATGGCAATAGCACATCATCCTTGTTTCTAGTTTCATAAGGACTGACATTTCGAACAATTTCAAAAAGCCCGGAAAAACTTGATGGAAGGTCTCCACGGAAATACTGAAACGCAATGAAAGACAGGTGTAATGTATGAATATCTTTAATCCTCAGAAGTTCAACAGAAATATGGGTGGTAGACTGAAGAACTTTTGCTGCTTTCAGTTGGAGATTATGTAAAGGTGTAAGTACAGATGGAAATGTTGACATCCACACTGACGAGCAGTAGCATAAATAAGGGTAAATAAGAGAGAAATATAATAGACGAAGGATAGAGAAAGGAAAGACTCGCTTCAGCTTTCGAATAATTCCAAGGCCTCGAGAAACCTTTAATCTCATTGACTCAGTATGCCGTTTGAAAGATAGATTTTCATCCAGAAGTATCCCAAGGAATCGAATAAACCGGTCAGCTGGGCGGGATATGGATCCCTTAGATGTTTTAAGCTCTGTCACTGTAGGGCAGCTTTTGCCTATGCGGGAGAATATAAGAAGAAACGATTTTTTTACATTCAAAGCTAACAAATTTGCATCAAACCAACGATATATATTTTCTGCCATCAATTGTAGCTTGAGGATAAGAGATGATTCATCAGGTGCTGCAGCCCCCAGGGTGGTGTCGTCGGCGAATGCAAAGAGTTCTTCATGTTGACCAGGCGTATCCAAGGCTTCAACCACAGCATCTCCTTTCTGGCACAAATGACAACAGAAATCAGATCGTGGGTTGCTAAATAGTCGATAGAGGTCGTTGACATATATGAGGAAAAGGGATGGCCCAAGAACTGAGCCTTGTGGCACTCCATATTCGACTGGAATATGCTCATCAGAAGCTTCAACTGCAATGGATCGGCCAGTTAGGAATGAAGAAAACCAGGACAGAGCTTCTCCACGAACACCTTGATGCGACAACTTACCAATAAGTATCTCGTGTGTGAGGCTGTCAAAAGCTTTCTTCACATCAAGGAATATTGCCGCAGGGATAAGGCCGAAGTCTAAAGACTGTCGTACAAAATGAAGAAGCATATTACATGCGTGTTTTGTTGAGCACTTCTCCCGAAAACCAAACTGGTGCCGATGAAAAAACTTCTTCGCGTCCAGGAAACTCAGCAGACGCTTTAGCATAGCCTTTTCAAATATTTTAGAAAAAACAGACAGAAGAGATATAGGCCTATAGTTCTCCGGGTCCTCCCGGTCACCTCCTTTAAATAGTGCTATCACTCGTGCCAACTTGAGACGCTGAGGGAATATTCCGAGCTTGAATGACTGGTTAACTAAGTGGCACAGTGGTGTAATAATTGAGGGAAGAATCTGTTTGATTAATTTGGCAGGAATTTGGTCGAATCCAGATGAAGAATTTTTCAATGACGAAATTATTGTTATCAGTTCCTGCTCCGTAACTGACTCAAGAACCATTGACTTTACACAGGAAGGACCGAGGAACTGCTTCCAAGTTCTAGAACTTGAAGAAGGAACCACACCTAACGCCGTTGTTTTCCCAACCTCAGCAAAAAATTTAGTCATCTGATGTCGTACTTGGTCTTCATCCAAGAAAAGCTGATCCTTCCTTCCTGAGGCAGTCAAAGTGGAATGATATGATTTTTTTTTTTAATTTGAGTTTCTGTGTTGTGTGTTTTCTAAGGAATAAGAGCAGTTTTGCTTCAAAGTGAAAGGAATTGTATTGGTAAAACTAGATTTGATGCTCTCGACAAGGAAAAAATAAATGAACAGTATTTTTAAATTATCTTTTTTTTTATCTATAAATTTTCTTTTGTCAGAATTTATTCCCCTCTAGAGGACATGGAAGAAATTATACCTGGCAATCTAAAACTTATTTAGAATCATAAATGAAGATATTTGGCTAACCTTCAAATGGGACTGTTTTGATTGAAAAGGAAAAGTGTTAAGAGAATAATTCATGCTTCATAATATGCAGAACATTTTTGCCTAATTAGCACATTTGAAGGCACTTCTACACTACTTTACCCCAACAAGAACCATTCCCAGGTGGGCGGGGGGGGGGATAACTGTGAGAGGTATTCCGGGTGTCATGGCTTAGAGGGAGCCGCGGCTCGGAAATATCCCATTTTGATCCAATTTTTCTCTTCGATTCCGCTCTTTGTTTACATTTAATACGGAACGTGTTGTAAATATTTTTACAGTGCTCTTTAGTCTTAAGTTTTTGAGTAATTTCAAAAAAGCTTCTTACTGTTCTAATTAAACGAACCTTTTGTTCCAGGAGTTGTTCCAAGAGAATGGGGACAAATTTCAAACTATAGCATAAAGAGCGAGGTGTTGTGGATGGGGCTACCCCTTAATATCCATAAAAATTTCTGTTCGTTTTGAATTTTAATGTTGCTCCGTACTTTCAGTTGAAAAAACTTGCTTTCTTATTTAATTTCCAATAGTTCTTTGAAATAATGACAGGAAATCTGGCTCCACCTTCACGGAAATTTCCTCCCCATGGATATATCCTTTAGACAATTCAATCCTGGTGAAAATTTACCCCGAACAATTACCCTTAACATCTCTGCGTAAAACTGAGTCGACAAAGAGAAAGCCAGACATAAGAAGAATTGGGCATAGAAATTCTGGCAAATACCCCCAGTTTAAAATTCACTTCCGGGAAACTTTCCTCCCTATGGAAAATTCTCCTTGTGGAAAAATCCCCTGCAGAAAATTTGCCCCTTACTCGAAAAATGTATGCATACTTACCAATAACAAATACTATGTGTAAACAATAGGGAAATCTTATAGCTTAGACCCTTCTCCATGGGTTGTGGGGTTTCGTGTTATCTCTAAAGTCATAGTTATTCTGCCTTTCAACTATGCTGAACAAAATGGCTATCTCAAAATTTGGTACTTACGTGTTAGCCCAACAACACTCCAGAAATGTAATTAGATTTATCCTAATCAAATATTCTAAAATATGATGAAAATGTAATACTTTAGTATAACAAATCATGGAAACTACAACAAAGAATTATAGAAAGGGGACTTGCCAGGCCAGAACACATACTAAATTGCTGAATTGCACTCTAATAATTTTTGGTCACATAAAAAACATGACTAGAACCTTTAATTTATGGTCAAATGAGCCCTCTCTCGATATTTTAGGGCTGCTGGGTCGATAGAAACCACTGAAGAAAAAGCAAAAAAAAAACTAACAACGCATCCGTTATCATTGTTCTGGCAGAAAATACAAAAATTAACAGGTAGGAGCTTGAACCCTCCACAGAAGTACTCTTTGATACGCTGAATATGGTTGGAAATATATAGCCTAAAATGGGATATATATTTGGACACAAAAAAGTTAGGTTACGTTTAATAGGGAAATTACTGTTATTATCGTAAAAATGGAGCATCAAACGTGGGAACGCTAAATATGTTGAATTATGCCTGTGTATTCTTTGGATTGCTTTATTTGTATTTAGTTTCGTATTAAACTTTCCAGTTCTTTTAATTATATAAATCTATCGTGAAAAAAAAGGGTCTTTAGAAAGTATTTAAATTTCCCTCAAGATCAATTGCAAACTTAACTCGGGCTCCCACTTAAATCGTTGGACTATGCTCATTTAGTGCTTTCAAGACTTCTTTACTTGCAGTGGCTTTTTTTATGAACAATTCTTATATGAACAGGATGATAAATTAAATGCCATGGAAACCAGAAAAAATTAAGAACTAACAATATTTCTTCTGTCAGCCTACTAAGCTATCTTACTAAAATCTTGATTATCGCCTCTCCCTCCCTCTTTCACAAAATTTCCAGGCAAAATTTTAACAAAGTTCTCTTATATTAAAGGGACTCATAATTGATCGGAGTGCACCCAGTTTCGTGTACATTTTTTTTTCAACCATCCATTCAATAAAAGTTTCAGGTTTGAAACCCTAAATACCCCAAGGGTATTAAGTTATTCAAGTTGCCCATTATTAACACTTAGGTTTTTAAGAAAAGAAGGTATGTCTGATCATGGACCTAAAAAAGTTTTGAGTATTAAGGCAAAACTTTTAAGAAAATTTTGAGAGGGATGTTGAACACAATCAGAATGAATCATGTTTTTGGTTTTGAAAAGTGAATATCAGTAGCAAATGTAAAATAACTTGGGGAATCATAGGTTGAAACTGTCGAGGTAGGTTAAGGGATGTTGGAGAGAGATTGGAAGGTAACCAGTTATAGCTCTTTTTCTCGCCGCTTTTATGTTCTTCCTCTCCTTTACAATGATCAGTTCTTTTACTATTTTCAATACGTTTAAATAAGTCCGAATATCTAATAGAGCTATGCACCCAGGGATGTCATACCCCTTAAATCCGGGAAAAAATTATAAATTTTGCAATTTGCCTTTTGTTTGTATACAGGGTTAATCATTAAGAAAAGGAGAAATGTTTGTTCTGGTTTATCCGAAAGGCTCATGTGAATTAAGGTTAAAATAGACAAA
The DNA here is from genome assembly GCF_032884065.1 of Artemia franciscana. Lineage (NCBI taxonomy): Eukaryota > Metazoa > Arthropoda > Branchiopoda > Anostraca > Artemiidae > Artemia > Artemia franciscana. The sequence goes on along the minus strand of NW_027063379.1, from coordinate 873,776 downwards.
AGATCCAATATCTTCGCTTTTACATACTAAGAAAGAGTTATTTTATTTAGTAAGACCCGTTGGGGTGACAAAACCCCTCACTTCTTGGAAAAAGATTCTGAAGACAATGAACTGATTCTGTCTGTTTTTGGAACGGTTGAGAGTAATTAGTTAAAACTGTTTCGAATATTGAAGGACATGTCAAACTAAATCAAAAGATACTACGTGCACCCATCTTATCAAAAAGGTTTCTGTGTAATCTGTCATGAACTGCAGACTGTATTAAGCTTGAACCCTCGACATGTGTTGAGGGGATGTTAAAAAGTGAGTCGGAGGGAAACAAGTCCATCTCTTTATCAAGTTTTAGGAGCCCTCTTCCGAAACTTCTGATTAGGATTTGATTTAAAAATAAATTGTGTTGGATTTCCTGTTTGTAAGAATTTTTGTTTGTTTTACGTTTGACTTGAATTTTAAATTTATTTTTACTCATTTTAAGAGCTATTTATTCATTTATATTTAATTTATTATCAACCTATTAATACTAGGAAAAGCTTACAAACTTTAAACGATTCCTAAGCCAAAGAAGATTTGCTTGTAGATTAGTACCTATATCTCTCTGTTTGCTATGATTGTTTATTTAATTTTGTTTTGTTAAAAATGTTTTAGGTACCTGATTGATGTAACCGGACTGGACCCGCTCTCTTTGGGTGAGTAAGGAGGGGGGGTAGTGATAGGGGACTTTTGGACGTGCCAGGACGATGAAAATCGGTAGGTGTGTCAGGAACCTGTGCAAATTGACTTGATGAAGTCTTTTTTCCCCGATTCAACCATTTGGGGGGTCTGAAGGGAGAGGAAAATTAGAAAAAAATGTGGCATTTTTATCTTACGAGTGGGTGATTGGATGTTATTAAAGCATGATATTTAGAAGGACTTCGTGTCTCAGAGCTCTTATTTTAAATCCCGACCTGCATTAAGCCTCTGACTTTACTTTTAAATCGATCTATTGATTCTTAGAACTTTGCTCATACCATATGAGCTCTTGTCTCTTTGCTCTTCCGACCTCGTCACAACTGCCATATGAGCTCATAGCTCGTGTTCTTACAGCCTATTGTTTGAAACACGGTTAGTCTGACAAGTTCTTTTTTTATATTGTTAAATAAAGAAAAAAAAGGTTCAGAAATTAAATTAAAAAACTTCTTTTTAATGAAAGTAAGGAGTGACATTAAAAAGTTAAAACGAACAGAAATTATTCTGTATGTGAATATAAAAGTATTCATATCAAAATAGTATAGAAATAGCTCGTATAGAAGTAGCTTGCATCTATAGTAGATAATATTTATTTCCGAACGTCATTTGTGGGTTAGCGATTTTCCTCCTCATATTTTTTTATCCTCCACTTAGATTTTTAAAATCTACCTGTTCTGATGTTTTGTTACAAGAAATGAAAAAAATCCTCCACATTCTAATTGCTTGATAAAGCTCTTTTGGGGATAAATTTGGTGGCGTATTCGCTACTTACATAGACAAGGTTTCTATGCAAGATACCTAAAATAGATAATGTTTTTCTTGGATAAATTTGGAGACGCCTTCGTTGCTTAGATAGAAACTAGATAACTCCTCTTTTACGTTCTTTCCAAATAGCTTAATCGTTTCAATCACAGATAAACCCCTCCCTAATATACATTGTCAAAACTGTCGTAATATTCGTCAGTATCTCCTTAAAGTTTCCCTATTGTAAGTATCTGTCTAAAATTCAAAATTACTCGATTTCAACTATTTTTGACAGACTATGAGCATCTTTAGGATTAAATATGTCACTGTTTAAAATTTTGACTTTAGAAAGTTTTGGGGATATTCTATACTAGACTGGACAAATAAAATATGTTTTCTTCAATTTTTGTGTCACTCGGTGTAAGTGACTCTGGTCTTAAATATATAAAACTGTCACCTATTGTGCCTGTAACTCGTGCAATGCTTTTCAAGAACTCAGTTATTATATGCATATTTCTTCATTATGGAAACTTCCATATCAAGGTGTATTAGTTAAAAAATTTAATTTCTTTTTATCTTGGAAAAGATCTTCTTTCCGACACCATTTTATTACACAAGATAAGTCAATTTTTGTTCGCTTACAAACATAAAAAGAAGCTATGCAATAAAAAAGAAAAGAAACAAAATATGAGTCACAAAAAGATCAACTTTTATACTATTTAATATAGACATTGAGTTTCTTATATCAAAACAGGGATATGATCTTTTTTCGTAACGTGATTGAAAGATGAAACTTAATAAGACATAGTAGGCTGGTAATTTTATCTTTTTTTATTTTATCATATAATTGTGAACACTAGCTGATATCTTTCATTGCTATTTTCCATCAAAAGAAGCCCCTTTTAGACATTGAATCCAAGCATGATAAGCTACAAAATATGTGGGGCAATGGTGGAGGAGGGGGGAAGGAGCTGAGTTTAGTGAGTTCATGTTTGTATAAATGCACTGTGCAGTGCCCATTGAGCTGTAAATGTTCGTTGATGTATATTTAGTGAACCAGTAAAACGGTACTGTTTAATTACCAACAATTTTGTGCCCTTTCAGTCGAAGAAAAGAGTCCAAGTTTCAACGAAGAAGAACAGCATCCATTGAAAAAGTCGAAAATGGAAAACAGTGATGATGACAGTATGTTCTTAGGAGGAAAGAAGAAACTCACCAAAACTCAATGCAATGACATTGAAGATGTAGAATTTGAGGTAGTTGACATAATTCGGGAAGACTTTTATTTTTAATTTTTGGATAACTTGGAATTATTGGTTGTCTTTGATCTAAATCAATTAGACGTACTCGGCTGGTAATCTAACTTTTTTTTATTTACCGAATTATTTTGTCTACCAGTTGGTATCGTTTCAGTGACTCTTTATGCATGAGGGAGTCGATCTTGATTGCAGAGACCAGTTTCTGAACTGATACATTCCAATTCGCAGGGTAAAATACTTTTGGGAGATTTTAAACGGAAATTAAATCAAGCCAGATATAAGTTTCTTTTTTAAAAATTTTCTAGTGAAGTCGAGAAGATAAACTAACTAATTAAAGTGGATTTGAGGTTTTCGAATCGCCTCATGCGTGTAAGAAGAAGGATTATTTCCTTCAGCATATAAGCAACGAATCCTTCATATAATTCTTAGGAGTGAAGGAGATGGGACGAAGCTTCTCTTTTTTCTTTGCTTCCCGATTCTTCTTTCAATTTCTAATAGGAAAATAATGGGAACAAAAACGCAAATTGTATTAGGTGGTATTTATTGGAAAATGCTAACAGGGTGTCCAGTAGGTCCCCAAACTCCCCTTTTACCACATACTTTTTACCACAACAGTCTCAAAATTTATCTGTCGAAACAAATTGTTTAGTAGACGCTGATGCTACTGAATTAGATCCGTCTCAAACATATGTGCTGAAAGCCAATTCTATTATTGCTACTGCATAGTATGGAATTGGACTCAGCTCCAAACCTGAGCCTGTCAAAGGTAATGCGTTTTAAAATTATTCAGTCTTAATATTCTTTTTTTTTCATTTGTGCTTAAGGAAATAGAAAAACACTAACTTACTTTGAACGTAGAAAAGCCCTGCAATTGAAGAGTCAATGAGTGAGCCTAGAGTGTTATTGTAATGAAGCTTTTGTCTATATAATAAGAAGATTTTGTCAAATGCATTCACTTATCATAGAACAAAAATAAAGATTGAGAAAGGTGGTTTTCATGACCGACAAAATTACAGGAAAAATTAAAAAAAAATTATTAAGATATTTACCTACTGCCCTTGCTTCAGTATTGGAAAATACTAAAATATGGTCCCCGACCTAATAGAAATCACTCATGAAACATCAAGAACTGCTAACACAATAGCCTGCCAAGAACCAGCGAAATTTACAAGATGGATGTGGACCAGATTTACAACAATAACAAAAACAACATCCTTTGGAGAAAAAGCCTTAAAAAATGAAAAGCGAAAATCCCAACAGTCGATACGGATTATGGCATTCATGCTATTGAAAGAGGAAAAGGATCTTCCCATGACGCATATTTTCACAAGCAGTGTTTGACAATAGATAATAGAGAAAAAAGTGCATGAATATCCAAGATTGATGAGCCGAGTTCCTATGGGCCGAAGTTCATTTTTTAATTAGGTTTTAGCTAGTGTTAACAAGACATTGGCCAGAAAAAATAAAGCCGTCTGCAATTTCAGTTTTAATTTGCCAATTTACCAGTGTAATTTCCGACTCAATTACATTTTATATTAAAAAAAATTAATTAATGCCTAGGAAATCTACAGTTTAAATCTGACATTTAACTTTGTCCTAAAGTGTCGATATTTTAAAAGGATTTCAAGCAGCTTAAGCTTAACATACTTTCAGACGCAATCAGGAAGCGGAGCAACAATGCAGATCGATTTAGAACCCATTCTTTTAACAGACATAATACGGAACTCCAAAGAATGGAATAGGTTCATCTTGGAACCCTGACAACACTTCTACCTCTTTCGCAATCATCTATTGGAGAATTTCCTTTTCAACCATACTGATTGAAAATTTCATCCTCAGTTTTGTTACAATTAGTGCTGAGAATCTTTCTTTCTTATGGTTGGCAGTGTGGGTTGACAATGTTTGATTTCTAAAAAGAGCACTAAAACCTTAAAAATCTATACTGAGATCAGTTACTTGATTGTGTTGACGACATTTCCTCAATTTTATATTTTTCCCTTTGAAGTAAAGGGATATACATGAAAATATATGCAGGGTGTATCACTGCTTAAGAAATCTACACAAAAAGCATACAGTATGAATGAACTAGAAATTAAAATGCTTTGGGAATTGGCTTCTGATGCTCAGTCGTGTTTCGACTTTAGCAAATGTAGTTTCTTTGGCTTGCAGCCGTTTATAAAGAAGAAGGGGTTAAATAAAAAGATAATAAAACGGTTTAAACGTGTGTAAAACACAAAAATTAGCAAATAGCAGAAATCTTGATATTCCAACAGACACAAAAACCTGGACGCCTCACTCCTCCCCTCCCCTAGTGGCCCCTCTTCTACATTTTTTTCCATTTACTTAGTTTCAGTACACCCTTAGCTTTTCGAGATGAGGTTTAAGGATTATTCGAAATACCCCCTACTCCAAAATTTATAAGAAAATGTTCAAATTAACGTAAAGTTCTAAAATCAGCTAAAAGCTGTAACTTACGGCAAGCCGGTAACTTAACTCATAAATTTAGAAAGACCTACGGGATGTATATGAAAGAGAATTGAGCAATTAAAATTAAGCGGATGTTTGAGTAGAAATAGAACAGAAGGCACTGACTCTTGTGACATTTGGTTCTCTCTGGCTTGCCAGTCTACAGTATCAACTACTTCTTAACTTGAAGAAATCCTACTCCATAACATGGAGGTATTATCTACTGTTACAAAGGAAATCTTGATACAATTACAGGAGGCCTAAAGATATTTATAGGGGTCTACACATACATTTAAGATTAAATACAACAAAAAGTAAATTCTCACGGACTATTATGCTAGTAATTTCGCATCCCATTTTTGTAAATGGTCATCATAAATGTGATTTAAATTCAAGTCAATTTGAATTCAAGTAAATGTCACGTGTCATTCAAAATCGTTTAGTTTCAATCAGAGCTTTAATGGCATAGAGAATTATAACAATTGTTTTTATAAATTCAGCGTGTAGTGGTAACCCTAATAGTAGATTCCTTTTTTCTTGGAACAATAGACCCTGATAATTCTGGTCAACGGGAAATTACAAACTTCGGTTACTAGCATAGAATCGTTGGTTAATAATTTTTTTTCCTATTGTTACCAAAATTACAAGAAACAGCTTAATGACGGAATTTAAAAAAATAAGAACTCTGAGTCGTGAGGTCCTTCTAAATATCAAAATTCACTAAGATCCGATCACCCACACGTAAGTTATAAATATCTCATTTTTTCTAAATTTTCCTTTCCCTTCAAACCCCCAGATGGTCAAACGACGCAGATAGTAAATTTTAGTAAAGATTACCTATTGGACAATCTGTTCCCATCTGACTCGAATAATTAAGGGATCTGGGTTAATTTAAGTTTCATGGTTTGTCAATTGATTCACATTAAATACTATTAAAAATTAAGGCAAATGTATCCATTGACAATGATTTTTCTGTGGAAACAAGAGCTAAGAGCTCATTTGGCACATGTGACGAGGCTGGAAGAGCCAAGAGCTCATATGGTTTGAGCTTTAGCGAATTCTAAGAATAAATAGATTGATTTAAAAGGAAAATCAGAGACTTAATGACGGTTGGAATATAAAAATATAAGAGCTCTGAGGTCCTTCTAAATATCAAAATTCAGTAAGATCCGATCACCCACACGTAAGTTATAAATACCTCATTTTTCCTAAATTTTCTTTTCCCTTCAAACCCCCAGATGGTCAAACGATGCAGATAGTAAATTTTAGTAAAGAGTACCTATTGGACAATCTGTTCCCATCTGATTCGAATAATCAAGGGATCTGGGTTAATTTCATACAGCATACTATGCTGCTCAGTCGTGGTTTGCTGCATTATTATCATAATGATGAATTGTTTTGGACGGAAAATGTAAGGACGGAAAGGGTAAGACATATACACCTTGTACTTTTATTGAATATTGGGTTACATCGGTAAGACTTCCTGATACAAATTAGAAAGTTGCTTCGTCTGGTGGATTTAAATCTCTGAATGAGAACAAAAAAGTTAAATTTAGTGAATAGTCTGTGCGAATCTGTCATAGATTGGTGTTAGGAAATTTAATAAACCGACCATAAACATTTTACTTAATGCAATTGAAGTTTTGCTGTTTATATACGAAAGAAAAATATTTACTTTTGTATTATCATTACAAAAGTAATTAAAGGAGTCTCTTTTTTACCTTTTCGGAATTTTCTAGGGAAATTTTATTCAGAAATATCATTATAGACACCAAAATTTAAATAGTCACTTGGTTGTTTTGCTTGACTAAACTTACTTTGCTTCGCTTGTTTTTGTTTTATTCAGTTTAAAAAGAAAAAAAAGTTCATCTATTTACAATAATGATAGAATAGTACAATAACTGAACTATAAAAATTACAGTCCCTTAGGCCTTTCACGTCACAACAATAACAACAACACTTCTGATAAAACATATAAAGCAAGCTAAGTAATGAATAAAAGACAATAAACAAGAATTAGTTTTCTAGGTTATCATTTTTCCTGGTTAATCTTAATTAGTTTTGGTTGAAGAATAGATGAAGTAACAGAAATTACTATAAGATAAATTATCAGCATCTTTAAAAATTCCAATGAAGTAACTAAATCTAGACTGTCCCTTCTGAATTGTGAAGACGGTAGGCTCAAACTACTTGAACTACGGTCACAAGGTAAGTATTTATGCTTATTATGCTTTAAAATGTTTTTTGATGCCGAATTCTGCTTTAAAATGAGCCAATTTGGTTTTGTATATGTACAATTAAATAAAGAACAAGTTTTTTGTTCTTTATTAATTTTTTTTATTAGTAGTTGGTTTTAATTGCCTCAATATTGCAAGGTCCAATGGTTTGAGTGATTGTGTTTTATTTTTATGTTATTATATATTTGTATTGTGTATGTTTAAAAAAAATTGTAAATTGTGATGACTTGTATAATGCTTTTAATGTTTTTATGTATTTGTAGTGTATTTTAAGATGAGAAAGGAGCAGCCCCTTGCTGCTGTGGGCAACTAGTGACAGTTATTTTTTGAGTTGTAAATTACTTTCAATTCCGGTAAAAAAAATTATTAATTTAATTTTTTTTAATTTAATAGTTTTTTAATTTATAACTTAAAAAAATTTAAGTTTGATTTGATTTCCATTTTTGATAATTGGAAAAATGAACAAACTGTCAAAAACCTTTCTCACATCTTAGGAAATTATTACCACATTATATTTTATTAGCTAATAGAATGATGGTCATTTGTTATCATTCAATAATTCTTAGTTCAATAGTCATTAACATTTATAGGCTGACAGTGCAACGGAAGACGTGTTTGCAGGAGTTGAGATGAGAATCATCGCTTTGTTCACTATTCTGATAAGGACATTTGCCGTCAAGTCATCAAGGGCTCTTCGAGAGATTTACATTCCAGATTCTGAAGAAAATTCTGAAGATGAATTAGTTGAAAAAGATGACGATGAAGATAATATTGATGTAAAAAAAGTACCTGTTGTATATTTGTTTGATATAATTATTTATTTAATTTCTGTTTGTAAAAAGAGTTCGTGGTAACAAAGAGCGACCCGGCTCAAAAGCAATCAAAACTTGAAAAATGGAATTTTGATAAAACAAAAAAGAGTGAAATTCAATTTAAACAAAGTACTTCGCAATTTATATAACATATAACTGAAAACGAGAATCAGAACGCGCCAAAATAAAATTGAAGAACAAAGAATTTTGCTATTAAAGACATGCCACAGTGAGAATCTGAACGAGTCAAAAATGAAAGTGAAGAAGAAAAAAATTATGGTTCAACAACGCCGTCGCAATCTTTGAAACCAACAAACTATGGCACAAAGAGCAGAAATCATTGGGACCTTTCAACGTTGCATGTATTCACTGTGAATTCCTCCGTTTTCTCAAAAAAAGAGTAGCCAACAAAGATAATTCATTTGAGAGTTGCTGCTTGATTGTTCAAATTCCATTGCCATCTCCATTCACATGAAGACATACAATGTTGAAAGGTCCCAATGTTTTTTGCTCTTTGTGCCGTAGTTTGTCGGTGTCAAAGATTGCGACGGCGTTGTTGATCCATAATTTTTTTCTTCTTCACTTTCATTTTTGACTCGTTCAGATTCTCACTGTGGCATGTCTTTAATAGCAAAACTCTTTGTTCTTTAATTTTATTTTGCCGCGTTCTAATTCTCGTTTTCAGTTATATGTTACACAAATTGGTTTTTGGCCCTTTGTTTAAACTCTACATTCTTCTTTATGCTAAAAAACAAGGAACTTACTGAAGAGTACCGAGGGGGAGTACCGAAAAGAATGTAAAATTTATATTAACTCCTAAACTAGCCATAGTGGTGAAGCAGCATGAAAGATGTGTAAGCGGCATTTTTTTTACCCGACTGATAAACAATAAACCATCAAAACGATATTAAAAGTTTATAATAAAGAAAACCAAGATCAATTCTTACGACAAACAAAATACTAATAGACAAAATTTACTAAATAATAATAGATACGCATAAATATAAGACAAAATGCTAAATAGACATGAATGGGTATTTGCCCATGAGGTTTATTCAGTGTCATGAGTATAGTCACACTACTAAGGACTATAAAAAGGTCATGTCCTGTTCCCGTTGCATTGGCAATCATGCCAATAACAAAAACAAACCCAGAAATGCTGCACTAAAGTGTGCTACACTCAATTGGACTGACCAACTTATATATATATATATTACTATTATTACTTGTAAAACACTAGAATAAGAAGAAAAATTCACCCAACTGACTTTTCATTCATCTTTTGAAGACCCCAATTGAGTGGCAATCACTGATATTCTTTGGTTGGGAGCTCTCAACCCTACTATATGCGTATATAAAGCTAAATTTTCACCTCACGGCTGGAAATCTAACAACAAATAAAACTTCAGAGTTATGAATTCTATTAAGATTTACGAAAACTCGGGGTTGTAAGTCGAAGTTGACCGTGAGGATGAGTGTGAATTAAATTAGTCCAAGATAGGAAATACTATGGACGGAACCTAAGGAGAGATTTTGTTGACGTACTATTCATATTTAAAACTAACTGACGGGCCTTTTCAAGAAGAAGAGAAAGTGATTTGAAAAGGGATGGAAAAGTACTAATCCAAACAATAGAAGAGTAATTTATGTACGGGTGCATGGGAGAATTATAAAGAAGCTTTAAAATACATTCATGAAAAATATACCTTAGCTCACGTATCATGCTTAAGTTTCCTGACACTTTTAATCGGATAAGGCTAATATGGTTCTTAAATGAAAGATTTTCATGTAAAAAGAGTCCTTGAAACCTAAAAAACTTATTTTGTGCGCTAGAAATATATTTTTAGAGCTTGAAATAATATTCAAACCTGGAAATTGCAAGCCAATTCCGGAAAAAAAAATGAAACTTTTGACTTAGAAATATTTAGAGTGGGACAATTTACTTCAAACCACTCATAAGCTGTGTCCATCAGTATTTGAAGCTTTATTACCAAATTTTTTTGATCTCAATTGGAAAAAGCAAGTGTACCATCATGAGCAAATGCAAATAAATCAACATTTAGTTTGATATATGTTGAATTAGGATACTGCAACTCATCTGGATAATATATATTAGAACAAATGGACTTCGGAGCATCTCTTATAGACAAATATAAGACACTGGCATAAACAATATAAATAAAAGTATCAAGCATAGACCCCTATGGAATTTCAAAGTCAACTTTGGTCTTAATATCAGACACTGGAAAAAAATAAACTTGTCATGAAGATAAGATTGCAAACATTCTAATGCTTTTGTCCAAACACTAAAATACAAAGATTTTTCTAGAGGAATATCATGGGACAAACTGTCAAAAACTTTTCTCACATCATAAGTAATTATTGCCACACTACATTTTTTTAGGTAATAGAATGATGGTCATTTGTTGTTAGTTCCTACTATTTGTGTCAGAAAATTTTTTTTTATTAAAAATATCCCTACCATTTACACACTAGAATAGAAAAAAGAAACTTTCTTCCTAGTAACGAAGTCACTCCTTTTTTAGGCGCCGAGGATCCACATACAGAATATTTCATAGCTGGAGCTAAGATGTTAATGGATTTTATTCAACATTTAGAAAAATACACAGAAAGCCCATATCTTCTCTTTACTAATGCTGAATTTCTCCGATGCCACAAGCTGACGGTGAATTTTTTGAAACAGTACATTTTTGTCATCAGTTTTTTAGACAGACAACATGATGTGAGTTATGACGGGTTTTGGACTGAAATTATAAAGTTTACTGAGATTTGTATTCTTTATAAGTTGGGTCAAAGTCCAGATGCCAAGGAAAGGGTAAGACATCTAGACTTTGTACTTTTATTAAATAATAGATTTCATGGATAAGACTTCTTTATACAAATTTGAAAGTTGCTTAATTTGCCAGATTTACATCTCAGGATGAGAACAAAAAAGTTGATTTGAATGAATAGTCCTAGACATTAAACTTTCTTCCTAGTAATGAAGTCACTCCTGTTTTTAGGCGCCGAGGATTCATATGAAGAATATTTATTAAAAGGAAAAAAAGCTAATCGTTTTTTTTCTACATTTGAAAAATGACAGTGAAAGCAAATATTTTCTCTTTACTAATCCTGAATTTCTCCAATGCCACAAGCCGACGGTGATTTTTTGAAACAGCACATTTTTGTCAGTTTTTCAGACAGACCACATGATGTGACTTATGACGGGTTTTTGACTGAAATTATAAAGTTTACCGAGATTTAGATTCATTATAAGATGGGTCAAGGTCCAAATGCCAAGGAAAGGGTAAGACATCTAGACCTTGTACTTTTATTAAATAATTAAGACTTCCTTATACGAATTAGAAAGTTGCTTCATTTGCCAGATTTACATCTCCAGATGAGAACATAAAAGTTGATTTGAGTGAATAGTCTTTGCGAATCTGTCATAGATCAGAGTTAGAAAATTTATTGAACCGACCATAGACATTTTTATGAGGAATTTCGCTAGAGGAATATGATGGGACAAACTGTCAAAAGCTTTTCTTGCATCATAAAAAATTATTACACATTTTATTAGCTAATAGAATGATGGTCATTTGTTGTTAGTTTCTTTTATTCGTGTCAGAAAAAAATTTATTAATTTTATTAAAATATTTATATAATTTATATTTTTATATTTATATATTTTATATATATTATTATATATTTAATATATATTTATATATTTTATTTTTATATTTTATATTTTGTAGGGATATTTATTAAAAATATCCCTACCGATTACACACTAGGATAGAAAAAAGAAACTTTCTTCCTAGTAACGAAGTCACTCCTTTTTTAGGTGCCGAGGATACACATACAGAATATTTGATAACTGGAACTAAAAAGTTGATGGATTTTATTCAACATTTGGAAAAATACACAGAAAGCCCATATTTTCTCTTTACTAATCCTGAATTTCTCCGATACCACAAGCCGAAGGTGAATTTTTTGAGACAGGACATTGTTGTCAGTTTTCCAGACAGACCACATGATGTAAATAATTGCGGGTTCTGGACTGAAATTATGATGTTTACCGAGATTTGGATTCATTATAAGCTGGGACAAATTCCAGATGCCAAGAAAAGGGTCTGGCATCTAGACAATGTACTTTTATTAAGGAATGGATTTCATGGATAAGACTTCTTTACACGAATTTGAAAGTTGCTTCATTTGCCAGATTTACATCTCCGGATGAAAACAAAAGTTGATTTGAATGAATAGTCTTTGCGAATCTGTCATAGATCAGAGTTAGAAGATTTAATTAACCGACCATAAACATTTTACTTGAGGAATTTTGCTAGAGGAATATCATGGGACAAACTGTCAAAACTTTTCTCATATCATAAGAAATTATTGCCACATTATACTTTATTAGTTAATAGAATGATGGTCATTTGTTATTAGTTCCTATTATTCGTGTCAGAAGAAAACATATTTATTAAAAATGTCCCTCCCTATTACACACTAGGATAGAGTAAAGAATCTTCTTCCTTAGTAACAAAGTCACTCCTTTTTCAAGGTGCCGAGTTTCAAAGTGAAGAATATCTGACGAAACATCAAAATAGAATCAAATTATTTAAGGATTTGTTTGAGGAACTAAAAAATGACATTGACAATCGCAAGTTTCTTCAAAATTATCCTGTACTTACGGAGATAGTAAATTTTAGTAAAGAGTACCTATTTGACAATCTATTCCTATATGATTCGAATAATGAAGGGATCTGGGTTAATCTTATACACCATACCATGATGTACAGTCGTGGTTTGCTGCATTATTATCATAATAAGGAATTGTTTTCGACGGAAAACGCGAGGACGGAAAGGGTAAGACATATAGACCTTGTACTTTTATTAAATATTGGGTTTCATCGGTAAGACTTCCTGATACAAATTAGAAAGCTGCTTCATCAGCCGGTTTTACATCTCTGGATGAGAGCAAAGAGGTCAAATTGAGTGAATAGTCTTTGCGTCTCTGTCATAGAGTAGGAAAATTTATTTAACCGACCATAAGTAATTTACTTAATGCGATTAAGTTTTGCTATTTGTACACTAAAGAAAACTATATTGTTGGCATTATCATTACACAAGTAATTAAAGGAATCTCTTTTTTAACTTTTTGGAATTTCCTAGGGAAATTTATTCAAAGTTTCATTATAGACACTAAAATTTAAATAGTCGCATGGTTGTTTTGCTTGACTAAACTTACTTTGCTTCGCTTGTTTTTGTTTTATTAAGTTAAAACAAAAAAAGTTCATCTATTTACAATAATGATAGAATAGTACAATAACTGAACTATAAAAATTACAGTCCCTTAGACCTTTCACGTCACAACAATAGCACCAACACTTCTGATACAACATATAAACCCAGCTTTGTAATGAAAGGAAGACAATAAACAAGAATTAGCTTTCTGGGTTATCAGTTTTCCTGTTTAATCTTAATTAGTTCTGGGTGAAGAATAGATGAACTAACAGAAATTACTATAAGATAAATTATCAGCATCTTTAAAAATTCAAAAGAAGTAACTAATCTAAACTGTCCCTTCTGAATTGCGGAGACGGTAGGTTCAAACTACTTTAACTACGGTCACAAGGTAAGTATTTATGCTTATTATGCTTTAGAATGTTTTTTGATGCCGAATTATGCTTTAGGATGAGCAATTTTGGTTTTCTGTATGTATAATTAAATAAAGTTTTTTGTTCTTTATTAAATTTTTTTATTAGTAGTTGGTTTTAAATGCCCAGTATTGCAAGGCCCAATGGTTTCAGTGATTTTTTTTTATTTTTAAGTTATTATAGATTTGTATTATTTAAGTACAAAAACATTGTAAATTGTGATGATTTGTTTAATACGTTTAATGTTTTTATGTATTTGTAGTGTATTTTAAGCTGAGAAGGGAGCAGCCCCTTACTGTGGGCAACTAGTGACAGTTATTTTTTGAGTTGTTCATTAATTTTAATTCCGGTAAAAACAAAATTATTAATTTAAATTTTTTTAATTTAATAGTTTTATTTATTTATAATTTAAATATTTAAATTTTTGAAGAAAGATAGAATAGGATTTTTAAATATAATAGAAAGGATTACTAGAAATTTTTTTCTAAGTTGAAAAAACTAGGATTTTCAGAAAATTTCAGTAAAGAGGATTAATTATTTGATATATATAAGATTCAATAATTCTTAGTTCAATACTCATTAGCATTTATAGGCTTACAGTGCAACGGAAGACGTGTTCGCAAGAGTTAAGATGAGAATCATCGCTTTGCTATCTATTCTGATAAGGACATTTGCCGTCACGTCAAAAAGAGCTCTTTGAGAGATTTACATTCCCGATGTGAGAATAAGTCTGAGGAAGAACTTAAAGATTACAGAGACGAGTCAGATAATGGAGAGGAAGACGAGTTTTTCGAAGACATTAGAGCATCACCTGCATTGGATTTTGCCTTTGATAAAGAGTCATATGACTTGGAAGAAAATTCTGAAGATAAATTCGTTGAAAAAGATGACGATGAAGGTAATGTTGATGAAAAAATTTACCTGTTGTATATGTGTTCGCTATTATTATTTATTTAATTTCTGTTTGTTAAAAAAAAAGTTCGTGGTAACAAGGAGCGACCCGGCCCAATAATAACCAAAACCCAAAAAAATTGAATTTTGATAAAACAAAGAAAAAGAGCGAAATTCAATTAAAACAAAGTACTTCGCAATTTATGTAACATATAACTGAACCGAGAATCAGAACATGCAAAAAAAACTGAAGAACAAAGAATTTTGCTGTTAAAAAGATGCCATAGTGAGAATCTGAACGAGTAAAAAAAGAAAGTGAAGAAGAAAGAAAAATTATGAAAAACACCGTCGCAATCTTTGACACCAACAAACTATGGCACAAAGAGCAGAAATCATTGGGACCTTTCAACGTTGCATATATTCACTGTGAATTCCTCCGTTTTCTCAAAAAAGAGTAGCCAACAAGATAATTCATTTGAGAGTTGCTGCTTGATTGTTCAAATTCCATTGCCATCTCCAAAATATTTAGATGAATAGGTATGGTCTTTTATTGGATGGCACCCCCTGTCTGAAGAGTCCAAACGAATCCAAGACTTGAATTCGCGTTTTACTTGTTCATTTAACACAAGCGATGATGAAACCATCAATAATCTTCATATTTTCAGATTCAAAGCCGCTTAAAAAATTTATCAGAAAATAAAATTTAGAAGGAAGTCAATCGTAAATCATTGAATATGATTTTTAACCACCTTCACATGGCTAAATGTGCTTTTAGACCCTGGTGAAGCTGCTAAAGACAACATTACTCAACTATTAATTTATGGAATCTCTCGTAACCTAATGGACCTCTTTGAAGAAAAATTGCCAGACAAAAAACAACTATACCAAAACTAGCATGAAAATGTGACAAGTGGAGGATGATGTCAACCAGCCTGCTGTATCAGTAAAGCAATCTTATTTATGACAACCGACCATATGGTTCAATTTCAGCACGAGCCATAAAGGGCTTAGGCAAATATTTCTCTTTTGTATTGTTTTTCTTAATAAATTTTATATATAATGAATAAAAGCCTGCCATGTCGCTGTGGTGAAGACCGCCGGCAAAGCAGCTACCCAGCCATAAATAGAAACAAGAAAAAATATTTTCAAGACAAATTTGCACGAAGAATACATTCAAGCAGCAACAGAGTCAGTCAAAACCAACGTAGCTGAACCTGTAAATTAGTTTAGAAGTCAATATTGCGGCGAAATAGTGAATAGTACATCTTCATGGATATGAATTTTAAGTAAAACTCAAAAAAAGACGAAGACATAAAATAAAAATTTAAACAATTTATTGTAAGGAACTCTGGCGGTAGCCGTGTGTGGCATCGTGTCACAAGCACAACAATTGATGTCCACTGGAGTATATTATCGTAGTCCTGCAGTCTCAAGGGCTCTATATGCTCTAATAATAAACCATCATAATAAACCATCGATAAACAATAAACCATCAAAACGATATTAAAAGTTTATAATAAAGAAAACCAAGATCAATTCTTACGACAAACAAAATACTAATAGACAAAATTTACTAAATAATAATAGATACGCATAAATATAAGACAAAATGCTAAATAGACATGAATGGGTATTTGCCCATGAGGTTTATTCAGTGTCATGAGTATAGTCACACTACTAAGGACTATAAAAAGGTCATGTCCTGTTCCCGTTGCATTGGCAATCATGCCAATAACAAAAACAAACCCAGAAATGCTGCACTAAAGTGTGCTACACGCAATTGAACTGACCAACTAATATATTATATATTACTATTATTACTTGTAAGAACAAGCAAAATAAGAAGAACAATTCACCCAACTGACTTGTCATTCATCTTTTGAAGACCCCAATTGAGTGGCAATCACTGATATTCTTTGGTTGGGAGCTCTCAACCCTACTATATGCGTATATAAAGCTAAATTTTCACCTCACGGCTGGAAATCTAACAACAAATAAAACTTCAGAGTTATGAATTCTATTAAGATTTACGAAAACTCGGGGTTGTAAGTCGAAGTTGACCGTGAGGATGAGTGTGAATTAAATTAGTCCAAGATAGGAAATACTATGGACAGAACCTAAGGAGAGATTTTGTTGACGTACTATTCGTATCTAAAACTAACTGACGGGCCTTTTCAAGAAGAAGAGAAAGTGATTTGAAAAGGGATGGAAAAGTACTAATCCAAACAATAGAAGAGTAATTTATGTACGGGTGCATGGGAGAATTATAAAGAAGCTTTAAAATACATTCATGAAAAATATACCTTAGCTCACGTATCATGCTTAAGTTTCCTGACACTTTTAATCGGATAAGGCTAATATGGTTCTTAAATGAAAGATTTTCATGTAAAAAGAGTCCTTGAAACCTAAAAAACTTATTTTGTGTGCTAGAAATATATTTTTAGAGCTTGAAATAATATTCAAACCTGGAAATTGCAAGCCAATTCCGGAAAAAAAAATGAAACTTTTGACTTAGAAATATTTAGAGTGGGACAATTTACTTCAAACCACTCATAAGCTGTGTCCATCAGTATTTGAAGCTTTATTACCAAATTTTTTTGATCTCAATTGGAAAAAGCAAGTGTACCATCATGAGCAAATGCAAATAAATCAACATTTAGTTTGATATATGTTGAATTAGGATACTGCAACTCATCTGGATAATATATATTAGAACAAATGGACTTCGGAGCATCTCTTATAGACAAATATAAGACACTGGCATAAACAATATAAATAAAAGTATCAAGCATAGACCCCTATGGAATTTCAAAGTCAACTTTGGTCTTAATATCAGACACTGGAAAAAAATAAACTTGTCATGAAGATAAGATTGCAAACATTCTAATGCTTTTGTCCAAACACTAAAATACAAAGATTTTTCTAGAGGAATATCATGGGACAAACTGTCAAAAACTTTTCTCACATCATAAGTAATTATTGCCACACTACATTTTTTTAGGTAATAGAATGATGGTCATTTGTTGTTAGTTCCTACTATTTGTGTCAGAAAATTTTTTTTTATTAAAAATATCCCTACCATTTACACACTAGAATAGAAAAAAGAAACTTTCTTGCTAGTAACGAAGTCACTCCTTTTTTTAGGCGCCGAGGATCCACATACAGAATATTTCATAGCTGGAGCTAAGATGTTAATGGATTTTATTCAACATTTAGAAAAATACACAGAAAGCCCATATCTTCTCTTTACTAATGCTGAGTTTCTCCGATGCCACAAGCTGACGGTGAATTTTTTGAAACAGTACATTTTTGTCATCAGTTTTTTAGACAGACAACATGATGTGAGTTATGACGGGTTTTGGACTGAAATTATAAAGTTTACTGAGATTTGTATTCTTTATAAGTTGGGTCAAAGTCCAGATGCCAAGGAAAGGGTAAGACATCTAGACTTTGTACTTTTATTAAATAATAGATTTCATGGATAAGACTTCTTTATACAAATTTGAAAGTTGCTTAATTTGCCAGATTTACATCTCAGGATGAGAACAAAAAAGTTGATTTGAATGAATAGTCCTAGACATTAAACTTTCTTCCTAGTAATGAAGTCACTCCTGTTTTTAGGCGCCGAGGATCCATATGAAGAATATTTATTAAAAGGAAAAAAAGCTAATCGTTTTTTTTCTACATTTGAAAAATGACAGTGAAAGCAAATATTTTCTCTTTACTAATCCTGAATTTCTCCAATGCCACAAGCCGACGGTGATTTTTTGAAACAGCACATTTTTGTCAGTTTTTCAGACAGACCACATGATGTGACTTATGACGGGTTTTTGACTGAAATTATAAAGTTTACCGAGATTTAGATTCATTATAAGATGGGTCAAGGTCCAAATGCCAAGGAAAGGGTAAGACATCTAGACCTTGTACTTTTATTAAATAATTAAGACTTCCTTATACGAATTAGAAAGTTGCTTCATTTGCCAGATTTACATCTCCAGATGAGAACATAAAAGTTGATTTGAGTGAATAGTCTTTGCGAATCTGTCATAGATCAGAGTTAGAAAATTTATTGAACCGACCATAGACATTTTTATGAGGAATTTCGCTAGAGGAATATGATGGGACAAACTGTCAAAAGCTTTTCTTGCATCATAAAAAATTATTACACATTTTATTAGCTAATAGAATGATGGTCATTTGTTGTTAGTTTCTTTTATTCGTGTCAGAAAAAAATTTATTAATTTTATTAAAATATTTATATAATTTATATTTTTATATTTATATATTTTATATATATTATTATATATTTAATATATATTTATATATATTAATTATTTTTTTTTATATTTTATATTTTGTAGGGATATTTATTAAAAATATCCCTACCGATTACACACTAGGATAGAAAAAAGAAACTTTCTTCCTAGTAACGAAGTCACTCCTTTTTTAGGTGCCGAGGATACACATACAGAATATTTGATAACTGGAACTAAAAAGTTGATGGATTTTATTCAACATTTGGAAAAATACACAGAAAGCCCATATTTTCTCTTTACTAATCCTGAATTTCTCCGATACCACAAGCCGAAGGTGAATTTTTTGAGACAGGACATTGTTGTCAGTTTTCCAGACAGACCACATGATGTAAATAATTGCGGGTTCTGGACTGAAATTATGATGTTTACCGAGATTTGGATTCATTATAAGCTGGGACAAATTCCAGATGCCAAGAAAAGGGTCTGGCATCTAGACAATGTACTTTTATTAAGGAATGGATTTCATGGATAAGACTTCTTTACACGAATTTGAAAGTTGCTTCATTTGCCAGATTTACATCTCCGGATGAAAACAAAAGTTGATTTGAATGAATAGTCTTTGCGAATCTGTCATAGATCAGAGTTAGAAGATTTAATTAACCGACCATAAACATTTTACTTGAGGAATTTTGCTAGAGGAATATCATGGGACAAACTGTCAAAACTTTTCTCATATCATAAGAAATTATTGCCACATTATACTTTATTAGTTAATAGAATGATGGTCATTTGTTATTAGTTCCTATTATTCGTGTCAGAAGAAAACATATTTATTAAAAATGTCCCTCCCTATTACACACTAGGATAGAGTAAAGAATCTTCTTCCTTAGTAACAAAGTCACTCCTTTTTCAAGGTGCCGAGTTTCAAAGTGAAGAATATCTGACGAAACATCAAAATAGAATCAAATTATTTAAGGATTTGTTTGAGGAACTAAAAAATGACATTGACAATCGCAAGTTTCTTCAAAATTATCCTGTACTTACGGAGATAGTAAATTTTAGTAAAGAGTACCTATTTGACAATCTATTCCTATATGATTCGAATAATGAAGGGATCTGGGTTAATCTTATACACCATACCATGATGTACAGTCGTGGTTTGCTGCATTATTATCATAATAAGGAATTGTTTTCGACGGAAAACGCGAGGACGGAAAGGGTAAGACATATAGACCTTGTACTTTTATTAAATATTGGGTTTCATCGGTAAGACTTCCTGATACAAATTAGAAAGCTGCTTCATCAGCCGGTTTTACATCTCTGGATGAGAGCAAAGAGGTCAAATTGAGTGAATAGTCTTTGCGTCTCTGTCATAGAGTAGGAAAATTTATTTAACCGACCATAAGTAATTTACTTAATGCGATTAAGTTTTGCTATTTGTACACTAAAGAAAACTATATTGTTGGCATTATCATTACACAAGTAATTAAAGGAATCTCTTTTTTAACTTTTTGGAATTTCCTAGGGAAATTTATTCAAAGTTTCATTATAGACACTAAAATTTAAATAGTCGCATGGTTGTTTTGCTTGACTAAACTTACTTTGCTTCGCTTGTTTTTGTTTTATTAAGTTAAAACAAAAAAAGTTCATCTATTTACAATAATGATAGAATAGTACAATAACTGAACTATAAAAATTACAGTCCCTTAGACCTTTCACGTCACAACAATAGCACCAACACTTCTGATACAACATATAAACCCAGCTATGTAGTGAAAGAAAGACAATAAACAAGAATTAGCTTTCTGGGTTATCATTTTTCCTGTTTAATCTTAATTAGTTCTGGGTGAAGAATAGATGAACTAACAGAAATTACTATAAGATAAATTATCAGCATCTTTAAAAATTCAAAAGAAGTAACTAATCTAAACTGTCCCTTCTGAATTGCGGAGACGGTAGGTTCAAACTACTTTAACTACGGTCACAAGGTAAGTATTTATGCTTATTATGCTTTAGAATGTTTTTTGATGCCGAATTATGCTTTAGGATGAGCAATTTTGGTTTTCTGTATGTATAATTAAATAAAGTTTTTTGTTCTTTATTAAATTTTTTTATTAGTAGTTGGTTTTAAATGCCCAGTATTGCAAGGCCCAATGGTTTCAGTGATTTTTTTTTATTTTTAAGTTATTATAGATTTGTATTATTTAAGTACAAAAACATTGTAAATTGTGATGATTTGTTTAATACGTTTAATGTTTTTATGTATTTGTAGTGTATTTTAAGCTGAGAAGGGAGCAGCCCCTTACTGTGGGCAACTAGTGACAGTTATTTTTTGAGTTGTTCATTAATTTTAATTCCGGTAAAAACAAAATTATTAATTTAAATTTTTTTAATTTAATAGTTTTATTTATTTATAATTTAAATATTTAAATTTTTGAAGAAAGATAGAATAGGATTTTTAAATATAATAGAAAGGATTACTAGAAATTTTTTTCTAAGTTGAAAAAACTAGGATTTTCAGAAAATTTCAGTAAAGAGGATTAATTATTTGATATATATAAGATTCAATAATTCTTAGTTCAATACTCATTAGCATTTATAGGCTTACAGTGCAACGGAAGACGTGTTCGCAAGAGTTAAGATGAGAATCATCGCTTTGCTATCTATTCTGATAAGGACATTTGCCGTCACGTCAAAAAGAGCTCTTTGAGAGATTTACATTCCCGATGTGAGAATAAGTCTGAGGAAGAACTTAAAGATTACAGAGACGAGTCAGATAATGGAGAGGAAGACGAGTTTTTCGAAGACATTAGAGCATCACCTGCATTGGATTTTGCCTTTGATAAAGAGTCATATGACTTGGAAGAAAATTCTGAAGATAAATTCGTTGAAAAAGATGACGATGAAGGTAATGTTGATGAAAAAATTTACCTGTTGTATATGTGTTCGCTATTATTATTTATTTAATTTCTGTTTGTTAAAAAAAAAGTTCGTGGTAACAAGGAGCGACCCGGCCCAATAATAACCAAAACCCAAAAAATTGAATTTTGATAAAACAAAGAAAAAGAGCGAAATTCAATTAAAACAAAGTACTTCGCAATTTATGTAACATATAACTGAACCGAGAATCAGAACATGCAAAAAAAACTGAAGAACAAAGAATTTTGCTGTTAAAAAGATGCCATAGTGAGAATCTGAACGAGTAAAAAAAGAAAGTGAAGAAGAAAGAAAAATTATGAAAAACACCGTCGCAATCTTTGACACCAACAAACTATGGCACAAAGAGCAGAAATCATTGGGACCTTTCAACGTTGCATATATTCACTGTGAATTCCTCCGTTTTCTCAAAAAAGAGTAGCCAACAAGATAATTCATTTGAGAGTTGCTGCTTGATTGTTCAAATTCCATTGCCATCTCCAAAATATTTAGATGAATAGGTATGGTCTTTTATTGGATGGCACCCCCTGTCTGAAGAGTCCAAACGAATCCAAGACTTGAATTCGCGTTTTACTTGTTCATTTAACACAAGCGATGATGAAACCATCAATAATCTTCATATTTTCAGATTCAAAGCCGCTTAAAAAATTTATCAGAAAATAAAATTTAGAAGGAAGTCAATCGTAAATCATTGAATATGATTTTTAACCACCTTCACATGGCTAAATGTGCTTTTAGACCCTGGTGAAGCTGCTAAAGACAACATTACTCAACTATTAATTTATGGAATTTCTCGTAACCTAATGGACCTCTTTGAAGAAAAATTGCCAGACAAAAAACAACTATACCAAAACTAGCATGAAAATGTGACAAGTGGAGGATGATGTCAACCAGCCTGCTGTATCAGTAAAGCAATCTTATTTATGACAACCGACCATATGGTTCAATTTCAGCACGAGCCATAAAGGGCTTAGGCAAATATTTCTCTTTTGTATTGTTTTTCTTAATAAATTTTATATATAATGAATAAAAGCCTGCCATGTCGCTGTGGTGAAGACCGCCGGCAAAGCAGCTACCCAGCCATAAATAGAAACAAGAAAAAATATTTTCAAGACAAATTTGCACGAAGAATACATTCAAGCAGCAACAGAGTCAGTCAAAACCAACGTAGCTGAACCTGTAAATTAGTTTAGAAGTCAATATTGCGGCGAAATAGTGAATAGTACATCTTCATGGATATGAATTTTAAGTAAAACTCAAAAAAAGACGAAGACATAAAATAAAAATTTAAACAATTTATTGTAAGGAACTCTGGCGGTAGCCGTGTGTGGCATCGTGTCACAAGCACAACAATTGATGTCCACTGGAGTATATTATCGTAGTCCTGCAGTCTCAAGGGCTCTATATGCTCTTTTGCATTGATATTTAAACCGGGGGATATACAAATTATACTAATTGGGGAGGGAAATTTTCCCACAAAACCTTATGAAGAAAGCATATCAAAGAGTGTCAACCCAGGCTAAGACGTCGGTTGTCCGAAGAAACTATCTGACTTGCAACAAATAAAAGTCTGTTACCATCACACCACTCAACTGAATTGAAACAGCTACCCAAGGTATGCCACCATTCGGGCAGAAAAGAAAGTAAGAAGTACTGGGAGAATATGGCGGTGGAGATACAAAAAATAGCTAGCCTTTCTGATACTAGTAAACTGTGCCAGCTGCTTAAAGAATCAACTGGAGAGAGTTCGAAGAATTCGGCCTCGTTAGGTCACAACCACAGTAACATCTTAACGAGTCGTAATGAAGTTATTTACCGTTGAAAGCCCCATTTCTAGAAACTGCTAAATTCCCAAGTTGACCCTTCATCACCTGCTTCAAATCTTTAATTTACCCAACCTCCCACACCTCCTTCACCAACGCTCACTAACCAATGAACAGGAGTCAAAATAGTGCCCTGGTTATTGAAACCGGTTCTATCAGAACAAGAAATTGAGTGTGGGAGGAGGGTATAAGAGATAAATACCTAGGATTTCTTAGGTTGCCTATGAGTAGCGCTTGAATTTGACTTTGGTTATTAAGCATGTCTCATTTATTTCAGAGCACCAATATGGCAACATCCTTTAGTTTTCACTGGCTGATATTTTTAGTTTGTTGCCACCTAGTGATAAACGAAATACTCTTAACGCTGTGCACCTTTACACTGCCAAAGCTATGCTGACCTTTGGACGGTGGATCAGGTGCTTTTAAAATTGAGATATCTTCATATTGTCCTTCAACAGAAACTGAAGTCGGGAATTATATACAGCCTAGCAATAACGGCTTCTGGACCGGTAAGTTCTGATATAAAATTGTAAGAATATACAAAAAAATTCAATTTATAAAAAGTCTTATAAGATTGTTATTAAGGAGAAGATATCATGTTAACCTAGAAACTTTGGTATTAAACAAATAGAGGATATTAATTTACCTGGAGTTTTAAACCTGTGGGATGTGGAACATACCCTTCCAAGTAATTTGAATTATAAGAAAAATCCAATCATAGCATATAAGTTCTAAGACGATTAGGCTAATGATTTTTAACTATAATTTAACAAGGATAGTAATTGGAAGCCCAAATTTTAATTGTGAACAATTTTTATCATTTGCAAATCAAACTCCTAGACACTTTATAACAGGATATTTGCCATTATTAAAGCAACTCCATAATAACTATCTTAATTCTAAATATAAGACGAAGAGTTATGCCGTGCAGACATCAAAGAAATCAATAGAAGACTCAGACCTAATCAGAGTGTTAAAAGAGTTACTTTAAGTAAAGTATATTTAAAAATAAATATTTCTGAATTCATTGCAAATAGTCAAAATCAAATTTTAAACATAGATAGAAAGCCAAAGCTACCCGTACCCATAATTCATACTATTATGTGCATTAAAATTTAGGGAATAATTCATATCCAACATTTTTTATTTCGAAAAATCGTACAAAAAAACAATAACAAATATTATTTAAAACCAAAGAGCTTTCCTGTATAAGAGGAAACCCCGTAATCAGAGATCACTAAAGTACATAATATTTAGGACCAGGCAAGAAAAGGTTTAATCCAATCGACGAGCCCTCTCTCAATCTTCTTGGACCGTTGGTTTGATACGATCTTTAATATTGGGCTGAGTCACTCCTGGTTACCACGAACTGTTTGACAAAGTACAAAGCCAATGACCAGTATTTATATCCGATTTACTACTATTATTATTTTACCTTTTGAAGCAAATTATAATAATAATTAATGTGGAAAAACGAACAAAGATAAAAATAACAGTAGGGAACTAAAAAACAGTTTTACAATTACTAAATTTTTACCGAAACGAAATAAATGAAAGATTGAGTTACAAAAGTATATTTTACCAACTTTACCTCAGCGGGGGCAAATCGCCTTTAGACAGCAATTGAAGCCAAATACCCCAACGCTATGAGGGATTTGTTAATTTTGGGGGCAACCCCAACCTACAGGGAATTACTTAATAATTGTAATAATCAGACCTCAAGCATTTACCAAATATTTAGCTATTTAATAGAAGAGTGTTCTAGTAATCACCACCACAGCACTATAATGAGTGGCAGACTAATAAATCTTAGAATATTACTGATTATGTATATCAGTAATAATAGGAGCCTCATACCTAAACGGAGCTTTGAAAGAATTACCTTTAAATTACAGCCTCAAAAAATATTTAGCGGACTTAAAGACAAATATTTATGAACTTCCAGCAGACAATGTCGAAATCAAATTTGAAACAGAAATAGAAAGCCAAAGCTATGCCCTGTACCCGCAATCCATACAATTATATGCATCAAACATTAAGATATAATTTAGATCCAACATTTTTGATTTCGAAAAATTGTACAAAAAACAATAACAAGTAATATTTAAAACCAAAGAACTTTCCTATATCAGAGGAAACCCCGTAAAAAGAAATCGCTAAAGCACAAAATATTCCGGACCAGGGAAACAAAAGTTTAATCTGATTGTATCAAACATAACAATCGTGGGAAGATTATAAAATCGTAATAAACAAGATCAAATAACAATATTTCAATAACTATGACATAAATCAAATAAGGTACAATCAATATCCCATCGGCTTCTTCATTGGAGAATCCCCTCTAAACCTGGCTATAAAGAGGAACAACCCTCAAGCGATAAGAGAACTATTAAGATTTGGAGCCAAACGAGAGCAAGATCTATCTACAAACTGCGAAATCTTGATTAATTTTCTTAATCACAAAGTATTAAAAATGATTGTACAGCACCATAGGCTAAAACATTTTTACAAGATAGTCCGGAATGGTTCAAACAACATGAAGAGTTTCTTTTAAACAAAATAGGAAGATTACGTACTGGAAAAAAATATGAGAAAATTAGATAAAAAATAAATCAAAATCAAGAAAGGAAAAAAGAATGTAAACACTAATAAAATCAATGCCTCAAGACACCTACCTATACGCAGCTCATTTTATAATATGAAAATTCAATATATTTAAACTTGAACCATATAAAATATATTTTTCATGGCATTTGGACCTCTCCAGAATCCTAATGGATCAAGGGTCGCAGCTAAACAGAAACTCAAGATTTAGCGACAACGCATTAAATGTTGTCTTTGGCAAACTTCTATAAATAAATAATTTCCACAAAACCTGTCAATTAAAACTCCACAATTACAACATCCTTAAAGATATAATAACAAACATGTTTAAATCAAACTATTTTCTCTGCAACATAAATGACGATTATGCTTTAACTTTTGAGGAACTGAGGAGCTATATAACAGCTACGCAGCAGTAAAGTATCCTAAAACTGGTATGCTGACTAAGGCAAATGTAAGAATTACGGCAGCTACCCGTTATGTCTACTCGTTAAAAAAAAAGTCTCAAGCCCCAGGACATGGTTGTCGATCTATTAAGAACCATCAGGAATTGTGACGAGAATAGAGTAGTCCTCCTCGAGTTTGTAATCTATGAGCATGACGAAGTATCCATGCTCTCAGGGGAGGTTACAGCCACACTGATTCGTCAGGTCAATGAGCTTCATTCTACTGTTGGCAATCTTATTGACCACCTAAACTTTTTCAGATCAGCACAAAATAAAGCCAGTGTGACGTTGTGTCCAAAACCAAAAAAATCTTAGAATACAGCAGAACCGTCATTCTCTGTGATTCTCAAACAACCTCCGAAAAAACTCACGAAGCCTGACAGTGACAAGGAGTATCTTGAGGGCCTTGCTGGTGACTGCTTCATCAATATAGTGATCCTGAGGCATCTTAGCAAAGAACGGCGTATGATACTTGATGAAAAAGACGCTACAAATGCTCTTGCTAAAGCACCAAACACTGCTAAAGACACTAAGCAAGGCTGAAGACTCTCACACATTGTGGAATTATAAAAAATGTTCCCGATGAGTTCTTGCCGAACGATCTATGTTCAATGTTTAGGAATTGCACGAAAGCCGAGACAATTCAACAAACTCTCACAAACAAGTTTGTCTATGAAAGTAAGGACGATTTCCAAGTAACAATGAATAACCCAATAACTCTTAGCTACGAGCGCTTTTAATTTTTGTTGGTGAAAATGAAGAAAATTTGAAACATGAGACCAGGGAGAAACAGGAGACCAAGAGGAATTTGGGGAAGAATTTGGTAGTTTTTGGCCCTTTGTTTATACTCTACATTCTTCTTTATATTAAAACACAAGGAACTTACACAAGAGTACCGAGGGGGAGCACCAAAGGGAACGTAAATTTTATATTAACTCCTAAACTAGTCATATTGGCAAAGCAGCATAAAATTAGTGTAAGCGGCATTTTTTTACCCGACTGATAAACAATAAACCATCAAAACGATATTAAAGTTTATAATCAAGAAAAGCGAATTCAGTTCTTACGATAAACAAAATAGTAATAGCCAAAATTTACTAAATAAAAATAGACAAGGATAAATATAAGAATAAATACTAAATAGACATGTATGGGTATTTACCCATAAGGTGTTTTCAGTGCCAAGAGTACGGTCACACTACTAAGGACTATAAAAACGCCATTCGCTGTTCCCGTTGCAGTGGCAATCATGCGAATAACATAGATAAACCTTGCAATGCTGCACTGAAGTGTGTTACACTAAATTTGACTGACCAACTAATATATATTACTATTATTACTTTTAAAAACCTAAATAAGAAGAAAAATTCACCCAACTGACTTTCCATTCATATTTTGAAGACCCCGATTGAGTGGCAATCACTGATATTCTTTGGCTTGGAGTTCCCAACCCTAATATATGCGTATATAAACCTAAAATCACACCTCACGGCTGGAGATCTAACAACAAATGAAACTTCAGAGTTACGAATTCCACTAATATTTACGTAAACTCGGGGTAGTAACTCGAAGTTGACCATGAGGATATTTATGAACAACATTAGGCCAAGATAGGAAATACTATGGACGGAGCCTAATGAGAGATTTTGCTCACATACTATTCGTATTGAAAACTAACTGACGGGCCTTTTCAAGAAAAAAGAGAAAGTGATTTTAATAGGGATGGGAAAAGACTAATCCAAACAATAGAAGAGTAATTTATGTACGGGTGCATGGGAGAATTATAAAGAAGCTTTAAAATACATCCATGAAAAATATATCTTAGCTCTCGCATCATGCTTAAGTTTCTTGACACTACTTCGGGGCTAGGGACTTGTCGAAGTCCCTCAAAATAATTTGACAGGGACTCTAATATTTTCCCTGTACTAAGTTATTATGCCACTATTTACAACTTGAAGAGTCCGACCAGGGGATAATCCTTCCTCTGATCGCTGTCGAGGAGTAAGACTTCCATAATTTGGTGATTGAAGTGAGTAAGGCAATGACTGTATAAGGCTCCTTCTTACAAGGTTGTTGAACTAGAGCAAAAGTCGACTATAACTCATGGTCTATTA
Organism: Artemia franciscana; assembly: GCF_032884065.1. Classification (NCBI taxonomy): domain Eukaryota; kingdom Metazoa; phylum Arthropoda; class Branchiopoda; order Anostraca; family Artemiidae; genus Artemia; species Artemia franciscana. Next base: position 844,801 of record NW_027063379.1, on the reverse strand, counting down.
TTTTTTTTTGTTCTGCATATACTTATTATCATTGAGTTCACAAAAAAATACGAAAACAATCCATCCAACTAAACATTTGTGGACACAAAAAAGGAATATTTATGAATCAATGAATCAACACAAAATGATTAGGAGAAAAGAATTGAACCCTAAGCCACAAAATATCAGAATTCCATCCCCCCACCCTGAAAAAGAAGTAGAAAAGAACTAGTAGCCATTGAAAAACTTAAAATAATTTATAAAGGTTGCAAATACGTTACAGTGCGAAATACCAATACCAATAACAACGACAAAGCCAGGAACCAAATGGATTTGTGCACTTTATTTTCACACCACCCAGACTAGAACTTCAACCGTCACCAGATCTTATGAAACTCCCGTCTACATTAAATCTGTGCTTATGATCTCTGCCTACCTAATATTAGAGCCTGCAACTTTTTGGTGTGCCAAAAAAGTATTGTCTTAGACAATATATCATCCACCACATCTAAAACATGAGTCTTTCTTGCAGTATAGACTTGGACATGGGGTTAAAACCCTTTTTTCGTTCAAACAACTACTTAAAACTGTCTTTGGTCATTTTTTCGGACAATATCCATAATACCCTCCACAATGTTTCAGAGCACCCAGATTTCAGGGCACTAATTGACACCTGATATGTTTCTACACGTCTGACACTCCTCTTCCCATTTTTGGAAAGCGAGGTGCTTCCAGAAACCATCACAGAGAAGTTCTACCTATTATGAAAATCTGTTCATAGCAATCATAGCTTGGACGAAACCAATTCATAGACCTAACTTTCACAAACATGCCTTTTTAAAAATTAGAGAAAAATCAAGCCTCCCAGCACTCAAATGTAATAAATGAATGTTAGCATTTTCTTTTCTACTATATGTACCACATTTTTTGCTTTCTAATTTACAAGTTTACCGGAAATTGGACAAATAAATATAAAGTTACATTTCTAGGCACCTTGATTGAATTTAGTAACATATACACAACAACTAATGAACTTGTTGAATGTTTATTTCTCTAAAATTCTCATCCTAGAGTCTACCAACATCATAACTTCTCGGGAGGTAGTTTTAACTTTAAATTCACCCTAGACACTACTAGATGGTTATCTTTACTTTTAATATCAATAACCGCGCTCCTATTACACTAGTATCCGGTGTTGATCCTGCTAGTCTTCAGTTAACTCTAATATTATCAATAAGGTTTGCTGTCTTACCATCACATGAGTACCATGCCGACTTATGGGCAGGGCCATTTTATGACCAAACGCCGTATTGGTTATAACTAGATTGTTGTACTTTAAAAAATTGCAAAAGCCATTGCTGTTTTCTTTTCCTGCACCAAATTTATCTAGGCTAGGATACCATCTATCCCTATTTCTACCGACCTGGGCGTTGAAATCTCCTAACGAAAACACTATTTTTTAAACTAGTAACCTGTTAACTTGTTCCTGTAAAAGTAAGTAAAATTCATCTGAATCACTAGTATCTCCGTTAGTCAGTTCAACAGGGGAATATACAACAATAACTGACACCTTGAACTCTTTAGTCATGATGGAAGAGAAAAACAAACAACAAAAGCATAACATACCAAAAACTAAACGTTTATCCAGCATTTTAGTTTATACAAAATACAATCATAATAAATAACAAAATAAAATTCAGACATAAAATAAAAATAGAATATAAAAATTTAACAAATATCATTTTATTTGATTAATATTCAATTCTTTGATAAATATTTGATTTGTAGAAACATTATTTGGTCTAATAACATGTGCAACACAGATACAAAATTTTTAAATATTTCAATAAAACATAAGAAGAAAATAAAAATAAGGGCGTGCAGCTTATTTGGTAAATCAGTCTTTTTGGAGGCTTTTCAAACAGTTTGTGGCAACGAGCTGTAAGTAAGGAGCAACTTAGGTCAATAGTCACCAAAACTCTATAAACTGGACTTGTGATAATAATTGATATATTAAGAGACTCGGTTGTAATGCTTATTCCGAATATATAAGATCCATTAAGTTTAGGGCTCCCTCTTAAAAGCAACAAGCATGAGAAAATGTGCCTGATTTGAAAAAAAACACCTTAAAGTCAAAGAATTTCAATGAAAATCAGACCATCAAATTCAGAGCATATGAGAACCTTATTGCGGAAGTTCCGAGTTCTTATCTGCAAAAACGTGGAAATTCTTATTTTTTGCTAGAAGAAAGAACGCGGATGTATGTTTATTTGTTTGTAAAAAATTTTCTCAGGGGTGATCTCATTTAACCAATAGTCCTAGATTATAAGGAAAGGATTATTTCAAGTGGAAATCGAAAGTTCTAGTGCCCTTTTCAAGGAACCAAAAAGATTGGGGGGGGGGAATTACCCACCTTTCTTCCCATTTACCTCAAAACTGATAGATGAAAATTTTCTAAATTTTTAGATGTTTTTTCCATAGTTGAAAAATCCAGGAACTACGCCTTTTGGGTCGACCTAAGCCACCACAGCACCTGAAGATATGCATGTAAGTTATAAGCTTTGCCCATTATTTACATATAGCATTTGTTATTGGGAAGTATAAGGACACTTTAAGGGGTGGGGGGTGCATTTTGTGCTCGAGGGATTTTTTTCCAGGGGGAATGATCAATGAGAAGGTAAGGTTCCAGGGGGTGAGTTTTCCAGAAGAAATTTTAAACTTGGAATTTGCCAGAATTCTTATACGAAACTATTTTTACTTGTCTTACTTTATCTTTGCTGACTCAATTTTACATGTAGTGATGTTAAGGAGAATCGTCCAGTGGAAATTTTAACTAGGTTGGAGTTGTCTAAAATATTTATATTATACTAGCTGGGTCCCCGCAGCTTTGCGACCGGGCCCCAGCATGGCACGTGGCAGGCTTCTATATATACATTCTCACTGTCCCTTGTGTTCTAACCACAGACAGTAATGGGTCTCGGCGGCTTTACCACCGGTCCCCGCGGGCTTAAGCATGGCACGTGGCAGGTTTCTATATATGGATTCTCATTGTCCCTTGTGTTCTAACCGCAAACAGTGCTGGGTCCTACGGCTTCGCCGCCGAACCCCATAATGGCACGCGGCAGGCTTCATGAAGAAGATCTGAATTTCATTGTATTATTTGAAAACCTTCAGGAAGAAAAAATTATTTTTTCATCTGAAAGTAAGGAGTGACATCAAAACCTAAAACAAACAAAAACTATTCCGTATATTGAAGGGATTGCTCTTTCTTCAAAACCCTGCTTTTTCCGCCAAAGTATGAATTTTGTCAGACTATTTAAAGACGACTCCTGAAACACAAAAACCGTTTACTTAAGATAATAGGGGTATTTTAAAATCTATATAAAAAACTTTAATACTGAGGACGGCCAAACAAAGGTTTTGATCAAAATATTTTCATTGTAATCAGCGTTTTTTTTCACAGACTGTTTTTATCCACGTTTGTATCTTCTCTTCACTAATCATCGTTTTGTGTCATTTATCCCTCATCTCCTTTCTTTTAGAAAAAGTCTGAATAATGGTGATGCGCAGTGATGCTTCCTTCTTCCTGCTGAAAAGTGGTTTCTGGCATTTATTTCAAAGCTTCATTTAACTAAACTAATTTGAATTTTATAACATAAAATTAATTGAAATGATGTGTAAGTGTGAATCTTCTATTATAAAGGAGTGAAAGAAGATCGTTTCAATTGTGGGGGGGGGGGCAGTTGTCTCAAAAAATACAATTTAATGCAAAAATATCCTAACTCTAATTGTGCCTTCAGATTAATATAGAATGACTTCTAGGGAAAAAGGAGGGTAGAAAGGGTTAATTAATTGTAGGAGCACCTTGGGCTGAGGAAACAACATTGCAGAGGAAAAAGATATTAAAATATTGTTTCTTTAAATGCAGCCCAAAAAAGTCATAAAGGTGGTAAAAAATCTGTATCCTCTTTTACTTCAAATGGAAGGGGCTATCTTCAAAAATATGGAAGCAGCTCACTTGCCTGGAAATTCAAAGCTCTTGCATACTTTTTAAAGACCAAAAGCTACTAGAGGACAATCAGCCTTCCTCTCAGTTCCCTTTCTTCAATATTATCCTCCACTAACGTCAATGATTGCGACTCAAAAGTTTGATACGTCTGTTTTGTTGAAAAACAAAATTTTCCATGAATTCACCCGAAGGAAAGCTAAAAAAGCCAGCAAGCTGGCATTTTTTTTGCTCATCCTCTTGGCATATTTGATGATGATCAAAAATAGCGTCTGTATAAAACACCTTCTATACAACTGTTGAAATTTTTCTAAATTTATCACGTATTTTTCTTAAAAATTTAACATTAAGAAATGTGACATCATTCACATGATTTTTTTCAAAATTAAGGCTCTAAAGTAATGTCTGCCAAAGAGTGTACCTGTTTTCATTACCCACCAAAATATTGCCATGCTCCAACAGTGTGACCTGCACACATCTTCGTTGGGAATCAGGGGCTAAAGCGAGAAAAGTCGGAATTAAAAAAACGACTTTTTCTTATACATAACAATTGTGTTAAGATTTTCGTTTTTAATTAGGCCTGGTAGATTTTTTTAGAGACACAGGGATGGAAACTAATATTGGAAGTGGGATAGAATATACTAACATTGGAAGTAGCTTCTCATTGGCATCATTGAGTTAACATGAGTTTATCGACAATCACTAGAAGAGTTATATCTTTCTCCTTTTGTTAAGATATTGAAATTAGTTAAGATATTAGTTAAGATAATAAAAAATAATGGGTAAATATATTTTGCATAAATAACTTTATCGAGACAAAGCTATTAATGAAATAATCATAACATTAGACAGTTAAAATAATTTTCAGAGAATGGTGATGAGGAGATGGTGGTAATATATTGCTGCATAAGAAAACAGCGCATGTTTGTATTGATATTTATTGTCTTTTTTTCTTACAAAAATCATGTTTAACAATTCCATTTCAAATTAACCCTTAAACAACTAACTAATTTTTTTTTTTACCCATCTAGCTGTGGAAAAAAAGAAAAAGAGGACACGTCAGTAATACCCATGCAAAAAGTTATATTCCTTGATGTTCAATGGGGAGGAAAGTGCTGTAATTTTTCAGTTTGAAGCAAAGAAAATTCCAACGACATAATAGTCATTTCTATCCGACACTCTTCAGATGGTTTACGAATAGCTTTGGAAATTCCCATTACTTTGTTTTTGCAATAACCTTTAAAGTGGGACGACGTGCCTTGGTAAAACAAGCAAATAAATGATATATTGTGCCCACTTCCAGCTTCATATCACTACATTATAATATTATCATGTGATTTTTAATAGGACGTCATTGCAACCTCTATACAGCCTTTTATATTTATAGGTTACTTAATTATGTGAGCTTCAAAGTAGTGTGATAAATTTGACGTCGTCTTTACCATATAAAAATCCACATGGTGTGGTTCAGTTATTGATTGTATTTGATAAAGCACAATTTTAAAACATAGAAAATATGAAATGGAGGTATGCTCAAGGGTGGCAGAAGAAGAAAAGAAATTGAATACTTCTGAAAAACCGAAAAACAAGGAGACAAACCTGAATGAGATAGAGAGGGATAAGAAAACCACTTTGCGTCTTCCTGATGATAAAAGAACACTTGGTAAATGTGCACTGTTACTGAGCAATAAAGTCGGTCAATATTTAGAAGAACAAGTATTGGTGGACAAAGGAAAATTGAGAAAAAGAAGCAAAATAGCCATGTTTGATAATCAGGTAGTAAACAGTAGTTTAATTCGTGCACGTCGTGAAGGAGATCTAGAAATAGAAAAGGAGCTAATCAACTGTTTTGGGCTGTCTTACATCAAGAGATGGTCTGATGGATACGTACTACTTTGTCAAGCTTTGATTACAAAAAAAGAAATTGCTAAATTATTTTTAAATCAGGATTGTAAAGTCAACCATGAAAATGGAAAGCGTACTGATACGCCATTTCATTTGACAGTTATTAGTGGTGATTTAGAAGTTATTGAGATGGTTTTAGACAAGGATGCTGATGTTAATGCAAGAGATATTTATGGCAAAAATCCACTTCATTTAGCAGCTTCAAGTAGATGTTCTCAGACTGTTGTTGAATGTCTTTTAAAATTTGGTGCACACTTTAATATAAGAAATAATAATGGTGAAAGTCCAATAAATTTAGTAGCTTTATATGGACACCCAAAAATTATTGAATATCTTTTAAAGTTAGGTGCTGATGTTAATATAAGAAATGAAGTTATTGAAAGTCCAATTTATTTTGCAGCTTTTTTTTGACATTCAGAAACAGTTGAATGTCTTTTTAGGTTTGGTATGGATGTTAATGTAAAAGATATTTATGGCGTAAGTCAACTTCATTTAGCAGTTTCAAGTAGACACTTACAGACACATAGACACGTACAGATAGTGGAATGTCTTTTAAAGTCTGGCACTGATGCTTATATACAAAAAAGTAACTGTGAAAGTCCACTTCGTTTAGTAACTTCAATGGATTACTTACAAACTGTTGAAAGTCTTTTAAAGTCTGGCGCAGAGGTTAATATAGGAAATATTGATGGTGAAAGTCCACTCTATAAAGCAGTTTTAAAAAGAGAGTTTGGCGCTGATATCAAAATAAGCATTAGTGATGATAAAAGTCCACTTGTCTGGATCAGAAACTTTTGAATATCTTGCATACAACATATCAAAAATGATTGTGGCAAAATTACATGTAAGTGAAAGAAACAAATCACTCTTAATCCAGGTTTTTCCCTGTTCAGAGTGGAGTTTGCAGTAGGGTCAATATGAAAGAGAACAAGAACAAATGAAAAGTAAGATAATATTTTGTAATATTTCGTTTTATTACATTTTCATCAAAGGAATAGGCTTAATAGAATTATGCATGATGAAGGAAAATTCCTTGAAAAGTTTACTGAAATCAGCAAACTAAGAAGCCAAATTTCCATTACACAAGAACAAAGAACCAATCAACAGATCGTCTACAACCCCAGTCATATGGAAGCAAAACATAAATGACAATATCATCAGCATAAACAGTTAAGAACCGCGAACAAATCAACAAATCACCTGCATCCCCAGCAGTATAGTAGTAAGACAAAATTAACAACATCAACAATCAAGAAACTAATAAAAATTTGATATATACTTCAATATTATAAATTATGAATCGTAATGTCCGAGCAACTTTTTAATAGTGTTCTATATCAGACAACCTTTCAAAGATAAAAATTGGAAGAAATTCTTTGGATAATCATAATAAACTCTTATGAAATATAACAAACTTTAATGAGTCCACCGAAGAGTTTAAACATTAAAAAGTAGTTTGAGGTGAGCTTAGGAACATCTAGAACTAAAAACTTGTATTAATAGGGAAGAAAAATAAATGATCAAATCAAAAAGTAAAATGGGTAAGGGACATGAACAAATTATGGCATAGATATTAAAGAAAAACAATACAACAAACTTAGTGAAGAATTCCCAAAACATGCCAGTAGTGAATTGCAGAATATCATGAAACTGACAAGTGTTTTATAAGCGTGACGTAAATGTAAATTTAACCTAATTGTAATGCTTCAATGCGATTTTTGAATATCTTTAATCAATTGGAAAAATAATTAAAATAAAATCACTTATTCTTATATTCTAATTCTTTTTTTACTTTATTCTAAGTATAACTTAAGAAGAAAGTAATATTTGGCTCGACCTGAAAGAAAGGCAATCACAAGAAATACAACTGGTATCTGGATTCTCTAGCAAAGACGATATAATAAAGAAAATAAGAGTACGGCAACCCTAAGGACGGAAAAGCTCTTCAAATAATGAAATGCACAACAAATGTCGTAAAATATCCAGAACTAACACTTTTAGCTATAAATTATGAGGACCAGTGCCTTAAAGTTTTGACGAACTGTGAAAGCAATAATGAATTTAAAAAGAGTATTGAAGTTCCTGGAATAAAACTTCTAAGGAATAAATCTTTCGTTCACTATTCCAACTATACATAATGAAAAGACTAAGTCTTTAATATGGTCAGAAATCCAAAAGATTTAAAATACAATGCCATTGATCTAAATTAAGGAGGTATTAGAACCAGAGATACTACTCATTACTAGTGAGGACAAAAGATAGGAATTTATGGAAAGTCAGAATTGCTTATTTTCAAAAAATTCCTGGTAAAATATTACGGTAACAAATTTTCTGGCATTTATCATTTCACTATCAATAACAGCATTACTAACGTTGATTAATGATAACCTCTTAAAACTACAAAGAAAACATCCAGACATGAGACAATTGACGCACAGGGGATGCATCAATTATTCCCTCTCCCGAATACTTCTCCCGAAGATATCTAAGTCTTGGAAACTGGTAGGAAATTACAGTAAAAAAGAGTTAAGAGGTCGTCTCTTGTATATACCAATGCCGATTCCCTATTGTAACTAAATATTGCTAATGTGTATTTGGATGGCTATGATAAAAAAAATTATGTTTCTTGATTTATGTTTTGCGCAACCATACATCCGTATTATGAAAAAAGGAGGCAGAAAAATTTGTATGTAAACTCAGAACTCTAGCATTCATAAAGTAATGAGCTATTTATAAAACCATGTTCTCGTTTTTACCTCCTCAGAACTATGATTAAAGGTAAAGTATAAATGTGTAAAATATTGCTAATTATATATGATTTACAATTGTGTTATTATGATTTTACCATTTTGTATGCTATTTCACATATGGTAGATTATGACTCAATAAAAAAAAAATTAATATAGGAACCGGGATACTCTTATAGTGACCGACCACTCACTATGGTCAAAAGTGAAAAGAAGAAACATTTATCGTCATGATTTATCAACCTCCATGGAATACCCATAAATGCCACACGTTTTATATTTCCCACCCCGCCACTATCAACAACGTAGACAGAACCTCAACAATCAAAGCCATCACGTAAAAAATCAAACTATAACTACTTCGACATTCCTCATCGCCCCCATCCTTAATCAGAAGTCAACAATACAAAGTCAACCTCAAGAGAAAACTTATACCTCAGCTGAAATATATACACGAACTAACAACGAGCTCAAGGTATGCCGATAACACTTGAAGCAGTAACTAACAAGTGCAAAACACCTGCCAGAGAAGCCATGGTGTGCCGAAAAGCATGTTTGTGAAAAAAGAAGGCAGACAAATTTGTATGAAAACTCGGACCTCTAATATTTACCAAGTAATTAGCTATTTATAAAAGAGTGTTCTTGTATTTACCGCCAAGACACTAAAATTAGTGGTCAAGTATAAATACCTAAAATATTGCTGATTATGTATGATTTACAATAGTTTTATAATAACTTTACCAATTCTATTAATTTGTGTTATGGGAACTGGCATGTTATTACTAGGACCAACCGCTCACTATGGTCCAAAATGGAATAAGAAGTAACATCTGTCGTCATTGCTTATCAACCTCCGAAGTATGCCTATAAATGCCAAACGTTTTATATTTCCCACCTCGCAATGATCAACGACGTAGAAAGCACTACATTAGTCCTAGCCATCACGCAAAAAAAAAAATCCAACTATGACTACTTCGAAAATCCACATCGCATTCATCCTTAATAAGAAGCCAATAAGACAAAGTCAACCTCAAGATAAAAAGCGTAACTCAGGTGAAATATATCACAAATTAACATTGAGCTCAAGGTATGTAGATAACACCTGAAGAAGTAAGCAACAAGAGTAAGACAGCCTCCACACATACCATCGTGTTCTGACAAGAACAAAGAACAAATCAACAGATCGTCTACAACCCCAGCCGTATAGAAGCAAGACGTAAGTGAAAACATCATCAGCAACTAATAAGTTAAGAAGTGCCAACTGATCAATGGATCACCTGCAGCCCCAGCTGCATAGAAGCAAGACAAAAATTACAATATCATCAACAATCAAGAAACTACAAAACTCTTGACTTAAGCTAAAATATTATAAATTATGAATCGTGGTGTCCAAGCAACGTTTTAATGGTATTCTATATCAGAAAACCTTTCAAAGATAAAGATTCGAAGAAACTCTTTGGATAATCATTATAAATTCTTATGAAATATTAAAAACTTCTGAGAATCTAGTGAAGACTTTAAATATTAAAAATTAGTAGTTGAAAGTCGAATGGTCTAAAATTAATATTGTTTATTAATAAGGAAGAACATTAAATGATCAATTGAGAAAGTTGAATGGGTAAAGGACACGAACAAATTATGGCATAGGTGTTAAAAAAAACATAAGAAACATAAACGTAAATAGACCAATAAGTGGTTTTTAAGCACAATATCTATCTAAATTTAACCAAACCGTTATACCTCAATGCGATTTTTGAATATCTTAAATAAATTGGAAAGATATTTAAATTAAAATTAATTTTGATAAAAAAAACTAACCATAACTTAAGAATAAATTAATATTTGGCACAACGTTAAAGAGAGGCAACCACTAGAAATACACCTCGTATCTGGATTCATAAGCAAAAACGATATAACAAAATACAGCCTTATTTCGGTTCTTACATATAAACCGTCTGACAAATTCACTTGAATAGCCTTTATACACAGAAAAAAATGAGTTTTCTTTTCATATTAAAACTTGACTGGTCGTGATGAATCCCATGCCGCTGGCAGCCCAATAAAAAGGAAGATGCAGTGTTAATTTATCGTGGAATGACAACAAATCCAATTGGTAAATCTCTGGCACTAACGTTCATCAAAGAAAACTTGAACCCAGCGTTCGTTTAAAAGTTTTGAAATAAGATCCATCAAAATTTCACGAGTTCTTCTTCAGGCACCAGCGTTGAAAGCCTCTCGATATTCCGAATCATCATGCAGAAAAATCCAACTAAATCTTAATTCGACAATCTCATCACCTCAAACATTAATAAAAAGTCGATAAGACAAAGTGAACCTCAAGAGAAAACGTGTACCTCAGCTAAAATAAATACAGAATCTAACATAGAGCTCAAGGTATACAGATAACACCTAAAGCTGTAACGAACAAGAGGCATATGTTAGACACCTAACACCAGCCACACATACCATGATGTGCCAACAAAAACAAAGAACGAATCCACAGATTCTCTACAAGCCCAGCCGTATTAAAGACATAAATGACAGTGTCATCAGCAGCTAATAAGCTAAGAAAAGCGAACAAATCAATGGATGCCTGCAAACCTGCTGTATAGAAGCAAGACAAAAATAACAAAATCATCAACAATCAAGAAATTAAGAAACGTTTGACATAAGCTGTAATATTATAAATTAAGAATCGTCAAATCCATGTAAGGTTTTAACAACAATCTATATCAAACAACCCTTCAAAGATGAAAATTGGAAACAAATCTTTAGATAATCATAATAAGTTCTTATGGAATATTACAAACTTTAATGAATCTAGTGAAGAGAAAAAACTAAACTAAAAACTTGTATTAATAAGGAAGAACAATAAATCATCAAATCAAAAGGTGAAATGAGCAAAAGACACGAACAAATTATGGCATAAATGTGAAAAACAATTATTAAAATTAGTGAAACATTATAACCAAAACATGTCAGTAGGGAATTGCAGACTATCATGACACTGACGAGTGTTTTATAAGCGTAATGTAAATATAAATTTAACCTAACCGTTATTCTTTAATGAGATATTTGAATATCTTGAATCAATTTGAAAAATAATTAAATTAAAATCCCTTTTGATAAAAAAAATAAGTATAACTTAAGAATAAAGTAATATTTAGCACGACATGAAAGAGAGGCTATCATGGGATATAAACATGGTATTTGAATTCATAAGCAAAGTCAATATAACAAACTTTAGCCTTATTTCGGTTCTGACTTACAAATTGTCTGACAAATTCACTTGAATGGCCTATATACTCAGAAAAAAGCATGAGTTTGCGTTGAATACTAAAACAGGACTGATTGTATCAAATCCTAAATCAAGACTGAACCCAGCATTTGCTTAACGGTTGTGAAATAAGAACCATCAGAATGTCGCATGTACTTTTTTTGGCTTCAGTTGCACGTCTTGTAAATGCTGATTTGCTAGAAGGGAGAACCCTGAAGAAAAAATTATCACTATGCAAACACTTTCAAGAGGATAGCAGCACATGGTCATTTAGGGGAATGCTTTTGTAATCCCTGAGAATGGTGGGGGTGCTATAACATAAATTGAAAACGGAAAATATCGAAGTGGTGGTGTTTTGAATTCAGTCCCATGCTAATACTTGAACCTGAAGGTAGTTCTGAGATTCTGGATCAATGAGAAGAGTTCAATCCACCACTGTGATAGCATTACCATATAGTATACTAAAGATCCAATGCAAGAAGGAGAAATTTTAGGGACGGAAGACTATGTGGGAACAATAACTTTCACTGGCCAAGCTATTGGAGTTGAAACTTTTAACAAAGCTGAAACCTTTCTTGATATCTTTCGTTACATAATGGCAATACTGAAAAATGGCTCCATGAAGTATGACAAAAGAATGGAGAAGCCCTTAAAATAGCAAAACACATAACAAATGTCTTAAACAATCTTAACGAAGCTTTAATGAAGTTTGAAAGTAACAGTGATTTCAAAGAGTGAATTGAAGTTCCTGGAATAAAAATTCAAAGGGATCAATCTGTCGTTCACTATCCCAAATGTCCATAATGAGGAGACGAAGTCCCCTATATGGTCTGAAATCGAAAAAATTTGAAATATAATACCATTGTCAAACATTAAAGATGCATTAGACTCACTGATAATACTCATCACTAATGAGGACCAAAGATAAAAATATGTGGAAAGTAAATATTGATTATTTTCACAAAATTACTGGTACAATATCTGGTATTTCTTTCAATTAAACCCAACTGCTCCCGAAGATATCTTTGCCTTTGAAACTGGAAGAAAATTAAAGTATAAGAAAGTTAAGAGGTCGTCACTTGTATATGCCAATGTCCAGTCCCTCTTGTAACTAAATATTGATAACGTCTAGTTGGGAGACCATGACACAATGAATTGTTTTTCTTCATTTATGTTTGGCACAACTATACATTAATAATATTAAAAAAAGGTAAAAAAAAATTGTATGTAAACTCAGACCTCTAACATTTACCAAGTAATTAACTATTTATAAAAACGTATTCTCGTATTTACCACCACAGAACTATAATTATTGGTGATGCATATATACCTAAGATATTCCTAATTAAGTTTTATTTACAATTATGTTATAATAGTATTACATATTTTATTAGCTATTTTACTTAGGGTAGAATATGATTCTGTCAAAAAAAAATATTTATACGAGCTGGCATACCCTCACATAAGATTGTCCATTCACTATGGTATAAATAAAAAGTAGAATCTGTGGTCATGATTTGTCAACTTCCGAAGAATACCCATATGTACAATTCGTTTAATATTTCCCATCCCGCAATGATCAACGAAGTAGAAGGCACCAAACTATTCCCAGTCATCACAAAAAAAATCAAACTATAAATACTTCAACAATCTTCGTCGCTCCCATCTTTAATAAGAAGTCAACATGACAAAGTCAACCTCAAGAAAAGATGTGTACCTCAGCTAAAATATATACAGGAACTAACGTCGAGATCAAGGTATGCAAATAATCTCTGAAGCAGGAATTAACAAAACACACCTGCCATGTTTTGCCGACAAGAACAAAGAACAAATCAACGGATCGTCTCCAGCCCCAGTCGTATAGAAGCATGACATAAATGAAAATGTCTTCAGCAACTAGTACCAGCAATACAAAGAAATGAACAGATCGTTTGCAACCCCAGCTGTATAGAAGCAAGACAAAAACAACAACATCATCAACAATTAAAAGTCTAAGAAACACTTGACATAAGCTCCAATAGTGTAAATTATGAATCGTCATATCCAAGTATTGTTTTAAAAACTTTTGTATATCAGACAACCTTTCAAAGATAAAAAAAGGAACAAAACTGTTTGGATAATCATCATATTTTCTTACGAAATATCACAAACTTTAATGAATCCAGTGAAGAGTTTAAATATTAAAAAGTAGTATGACACGAAAGTGGGAAGGTCCAGAACCAAAGACTTATATTAATAAGGAAGAACATTAAATGATCAAATGAAAAATGGTACAGGACACGACAAAGCTATGGCATAAGTCTGAAAAAAACATAATAAACTTAGTGAAGAATTTTAACGAAAATAAGCTAGTAGTAAATTGCAGAATATCATGAAACTGAAGAGTGTTTTATAAGCATGACGCTAATGTAAATTTATCCTAACCGTTATTGTAATGATAGAACGCAAAAAGATTGGAACAACGATGACATTATATTGTCTGACAATATTCTCAATATTTGCTTTAGCTCTGACTTCTCCTCCTCCTGGTTGGTGACAACAGATACGACATCTATTGCAACAGAAACTACGCCAACCGACAAGGCTACCACTACATTTAGATCACCAGGCGAAATTAATTACCTATTACCAAGACACTTCTCGCCAATTTTGACTGTTGCCTATGAAAGAGGGAAGAAATTCCACATATAAGGACTTTTTTTATAATTCAAGATTCTTTAAACAAAAAAATAGCGTAGTCGGCGAAGGAAACTTCACAGTTTTGGAGAAGTTAAGACATGATTTGTAGTGAAAATACACAGCATATTGTGCTTCATATTAATTACATCGATGTTCATTCAGAAACAATAAAGGTATCTGGAGAGGGATTGGAAGGCATTATGGTAAACCGCACTGCTTTTGATATGATTACGCAATTTTTCACCATACACATTAGTAGTGAATTAATAGCAGGAATACAGCACGGTCTTTCCATGTCATATTTTGCCAAGCTCAATGATGGACTTGGAGGTTTTTACAGATCTTATTATTATCATTACAAAGGGTTACGGACACCCCGAAGAAAAATGGCTACTACTCAATTCCAACCAACAGATGCAAGAAGGGCATTTCCTTGTTTTGACGAGCCAAACTTCAAAGCGAGATTCGCCATCACTTTGGGTAGTAAAAGGGATATATCCTCTCAAATATCCAAATATCCCACTTAATCGCACAGTTCCTCAAAAGAATATGCCATATTATGAATGGGGTATTTATGAAAAATTTTTCCTTATATCAACCATTCATCCCTTTCTTTGTATCAAAGTATAATAATTGTTGATTTAATCCTATTCGTCTTCTGATTTTTTCTTCGTTTGATTTAATCCTTTTTTGTAAGCACTAGCGCAAAATTACTGGTACAATATCTGGTATTTCTTTCAATTAAACCCAACTGTTCCCGAATATATCTTTGCCTTTGAAACTGGAAGAAAATTACAGTATAAGAGAGTTAAGAGGTCGTCTCTTGTATATGCCAATGTCCAGTCCCTCTTGTAACTAAACATTGATAACGTCTAGTTGGGAGACCATGACACAATGAATTGTTTTTCTTCATTTATGTTTGGCACAGCTATACATTAATAATATTGAAAAAAGGTAAAAAAAAAATTGTATGTAAACTCAGACCTCTAACATTTACCAAGTAATTAGCTATTTATAAAAACGTATTCTCGTATTTACCACCACAGAGCTATAATTATTGGTGATGCATGTATACCTAAGATATTCCTTTACGTCCTTTACGTTCCTTTACGTTCATGTTCATTTACGTCAGTAGTTCGGTAATTTAGTAACAACCGACTGGTGGGATTTGTTGTGGCTCAATGAAGTACTTGCAACATATCTCAAATTTAAAGGAGTTGACTGGGTTGAGCCTGACATGGAAATTGAACAGCAGTACGTAAATGATGCCTTTTATACGTGATGCAACTTGATGGTCTTAGCTCAACGTATCCGATAATTATGCAAGTGAATAAGCCGTATGAAATCAACGAGCTATTTGATCCAATCAGATACAAAAA
Organism: Artemia franciscana; assembly: GCF_032884065.1. Classification (NCBI taxonomy): domain Eukaryota; kingdom Metazoa; phylum Arthropoda; class Branchiopoda; order Anostraca; family Artemiidae; genus Artemia; species Artemia franciscana. The sequence continues at coordinate 828,829 of NW_027063379.1, read as the reverse complement.
AAGTGGTTCTGTCCTACACATGATGGAATATTTCCTTGGCTTAGAAGTACTTAAGGAGGGCCTGACAAATTACATAAATAACAGGACTTATGATACGGCTACTACTGATGTTTTGTGGGCATTTTTGGGTGATGCAGCATCTTAATTTTCTGTTGACCTAAACGGTCTAACTTTAAAGGATATAATGGACACTTGGAGTATCCAAAAGAAATTCCCTGTTGTGAAGGTCGAAAGAAATCGTAAAAACTATGCAGAAATTACTGTTACACATAAAATGTTCGAATCAGGAATTCATGGAGGATATTTATATGAAATATATGGTTTCCCATGGTAGAAAAAATTATTTCATTCTTCAAGGCTTGGGATTTCCATTCCAAGCCTTTAGTCCAGCTAAAAAAAAAATTATTAAAAAAATTGAATAAAAAAATGATACGGCTACTACTGATGTTTTGTGGGCATTTTTGGGCGATGCAGCATCTAAATATTCTGTTGAACTAAACGGTCTAACAGTAAAGGGTATAATGGACACCTAGAGTATCCAAAAGAAATTTCCTGTTTTGAAGGTCAAAAGAAATCGCAAAATATATGCACAAATTACTGTTACACATAAAATGTTTGAATCAGGAATTCATGGAGGATATTTATATGAAATATATGATTTTCCTCAAAACAAATATATTATTGAAGAAAATTATTGGCACATTCCATTGACATTCATTCAAAATTTAGCAACAATTTGGCCATAAGAAGGCGCTGGCTTGGTAACTCATCTGAGCCAGCTGTGTACAGAGATGTAATAGAAAATCCCAACAGCTGGATAATTTGCGACAATAATGTATTGCGATACTGCCGTGTGGATTACGATGAAATGAAATGGGACCTACTTCACGATCAATTACAAAATAATCACACACAAATTGACGTAATAAACAGAGCCCAAATTATTGACGATGTTTTGAACTTGGCTAGTGCAAATCAAATAAAGAAAACTTACGAACGAGCTTTGAATATCACAAGTTATTTGAAGAAGGAATTCGATTGGCTTCCTTGTGAAACTCTAGATAACAACTTTGAAAGACTTCAAAACCTATTATCAGGAACTGAAGCGGGAGCACTTTTGAATAGCCATATTCAACGCTTGGCCTTACATTTGTATGAATTTTACACCTTCAATGAAGATCCTAAGGGTAAAGCTTTGGATTTTCGTTTAAGAAAAATTGCTGTTAGAATTGTATGTGAAACAAATTTTGCTCCATGTGTAGAAGAAGCGAAGAATTTTTTTTAACTGGACTAAAGGCTTGGAATGGAGATCCCAAACCTTGAAGAATGAAATAAATTTTTCTACCATGGGAAACCATATATTTCATATAAATATCCTCCATGAATTCCTGATTCTAACATTTTATGTGTAACAGTAATTTCTGCATTTTTTTTGCGATTTCTTTTGACCTTCACAACAGAGAATTTCTTTTGGATACTCCAGGTGTCCATTATACCCTTTACAGTTAGACCGTTTAGTTCAACAAAATATTTAGATGCTGCATCACCCAAAAATGCCCACAAAACATCAGTAGTAGCCGTATCATAAGTCCTGTCATCTATGTAATTTGTCAGGCCCTCCTTACGTACTTCTAAGCCAAGGAAATATTCCGTCATGCGTAGGACAGAACCACTTTTTTTGTATGTGATTGGATCAAATAGCTCGTAGATTTCATATGGTTTATTCACTTGCATAATTATTGGATACGTTGAGCTGAGACCATCAAGTTGCATCACGTATAAATGGCATCATTTACGTACTGCTGTTCCATTACCATGTCAGGCTCAACCCAGTCAACTCCTTTAAATTTGAGATATGTTGCAAGTCCTTCATTGAGCCAAAGAAAATCCCACCAATAAGTTGTGACTAAATCACCGAACTACCGACGTGCTAGCTTGTGAGCTATAACAACAGCAACTCATTGTTTGTCTTGGGCTGATGAATAGCATGGATCGTATCAAAGACCATTTTCACCGTATGCTATTGAGCCCCAGTTATCCATTGCCTTTGCTCCTAAGTTGAAATGGCGATCATATAATGCTTTTGAAGCGGAAATGGGATTTGGAGAAATTCCTATAAGTACTCCAAAACTGCAAAAGATATACTTGTAGCGCATCTGGTGTACTCTTCAAAGCCAGGTCACAACCAAACACCCACCTCTGTCTCACCTGTAATTGAAGCTGAATTTTTTACAAAATCAGATATGACTAAAGTCACTAAGTAGAAAAGAATAGATTCGGTTTTATTTGCACAATCTCACATAGTCATTAAAAACTAAATGGCGCTTGTGCTTACAAAAAAAGGATTAAATCAAACGACAAATAAATCAGAAGACGAATAGGATTAAATCAACAATTGTTATACTTTGATACAAAGAAAGGGATGAATGGTTGACATAAGGACAAATTTTTCATAAATATCCCATTCATAATCTGGCATATTCTGGTGAGGAGCAGTGCGATTAAGTGGGATATTTGGATATTTGACAGGCTATATCCCTTTTCCTACCCAAATTGATGGTGAATCTCGCTTTGAAGTTTGGCTCGTCAAAAAGGGAAATGCCCTTCTTGTACCTGTTGGTTGGAATCGAGTAGTAGCCATATTTCTTCGGGGTGTCCGTAACCCTTTGTAATGATAATAATAAAAGCTGTAAAAACCTCCAAGTCCATCATTGAGCTTGGCAAAATATGACATGGAAAGACTGAGCTGTATTCCTGGTATTAAATCACCACTAAGATGTATGGTGAAAAATTGCGTAATCATATCAAAAGCAGTGTGGTTTACCATCATGCCTTCCAATCCCTCTCCAGATACCTTTATTGTTTCTTAATGAACATCAATGTCATTAATATGAAGCACAATATGCTGTGTATTTTTACTACAAATCATGTCCTAACTTCTCCAAAAACTGTGTTTCCTTTGCCGACTATGATGTTTCTTTGTTTAAAGAATCTTGAATTGTTAAAAAAGTCCTAATATGTGGAATTTCTTCCCTCTATGATAGGCAAAAGTCTTACTGTGGATAAAATTGGCAAGAAATGTCTTGGTAATTGGTAATTAATATCGCCCGGTGGTCTAAACGTAGTGGTAGCCTTGTCGGTTGGCGTAGTTTCTGTTGCAATAGATGTCGTTTCTGTTGTCACCAACCAGGAGGAGGAGAAGTCGGAGCTAAAGCAAATTTTAAGAATATTGTCAGCCAATATAATGTCATCGTTGTTCCAATCTGTTTGCGTTCTATCATTACAATAACGGTTAGGATAAATTTACATTAGCGTCATGCTTATAAAACACTCTTCAGTTTCACAATATTCTGCAATTTACTACTAGCTTATTTTCGTTACAATTCTTCACTAAGTTTATTATGTTTTTTTTTCAGACTTATGCCATAATTTTGTCGTGCCCTGTACCAAATTCACTTTTTCATGTGATCATTTATTGTTCTTCCTTATTAATATTAGGATTTGGTTCTAGACCTTCCCACTTTCGTCTCATACTACTTTTTAATATTTAAACTCTTCACTGGATTCATTAAAGTTTGTGATATTTCATAAGAATATATTATGATTATCCAAACAGTTTTGTTCCTTTTTTCATCTTTGAAAGGTTGTCTGGTATATGAAGTTTTTAAAACAATACTTGGATATGACGAGATTGTTGAAGTATTCAATTTTTTTTACCTTTTTTTTAATATTATTAATGTATAGCTGTGCCAAACATAAATGAAGAAAAACTTTCATTGTGTCATGGTCTCTCAACTAGTTTTTTCCCCGTAATGCTTACATGACTTTTTGGTAACATCAGAATCCGAGTGAGACCTAATGTTTGTCCCTTCGTCAAATTTTTGCATTAACTTTTCGTCTTGTTGTTTTGCTTTTAATTTGAGCTGTTTGACTACCTGAGCTGCAGATTTTGACCGACCTTTTGGAGACCCGGTTGAGTGAACTTTTCCCCAACTTTATCTCGAAGCGTTAACCCTTCTGATCCATGGGCTTTGATATCAGTTGGCGAATCGCCAGTGTCCTCTGAGGTAATTTTCTGTCGTAGTCCAGCTGGTTGCTGCATCATCCTTTTTGTTTCAGTTCTGTTGGGGATTCCAAAGATTACAATCTTTTAAAATCTTCTGCTTGCGTAGGCTTTAGTAATCTAGTGAAAACCGTCTTTGGTTCTTTGGCTCACTGGTGCTGGGCCACAAGTGTAATCACTACTCTCCAGAAATCCTTCATTTGCATACTCCTTGCAGTCTTGCGTGCGACTTCACTCACAATCCTGACAAGTTAGTAATTTTCTTCCTGTGGTAAGTTCGATATTTGGTATATTCGTCTGTTCCCCCATTTGCAATCTATTCGCTGGATGAGCTATTGGGCTGATGGCTTCTGTATTGGTGGAGGAATTGACTGCCAGAGGAACTACTTCGGAGGAGTATCGGTAGATACTCCTTTAATTCCCCCAATTTGTTATGATTGTTAAAAAGATCTAAGAACTGATATGGCTGATGCGTTAGAATCGTGGCTGCCATTTCATCATTATTCAAATAATTTTCCTGCACAGGTTTCACTTTCCATGGCTTGGGATAGACACCAGGTTTGAGGCAGCTATGGTGTACTATTTCCTCTGTTTATTTTTTTGAATGCCTCAAGATATATGTTAAATTGTTGAAAAGAACCTTTATCACACGAAAAGGTCCATCCCATTTTTATTTTAGCTTTTTAGCTCCTTCCAAATTTGGTTTTGGAGCCCAGACTATATCTCCTATTTTATATTCTCGCGTATTTTTTACTCTACGATCATATTTATGTTTTTGTTTTACCTTAGCTTTTTCTAAGGTTTTAGCTACCTGTTCCATTGGCTTTTAAATTCTCAGAATCATTTCTTCTTTGTACTGATCCAGATTATGGTATACGTGCTCATTACCTATAGACTCCATACAAATCTTGGAATCCCGCAAGTGCTGTATGAAAAACGGTATGTCTCCTAAAGTAGCAGAATAAGCAGTATTTATTGTGAATACTAAAAACGGTAGGTGATCGTCCCAATGATTTGGTTCTTGTTTGGAATGAATACCGAACATGTATGCAAGCTCACGGTGTTTACGTTCTACTTTTCCATTTCACGTGCCCATGTAGGCTGATGTATACCACCTCTTTATCTTAAGGTAGCTGTTGACTTCGTCTAATAGTTTGGCCGGAAAACAAGGCCCATTATCTGTTAGAATGGGCTTGGGAAAAATACCATGTTCCAAAAATAAGTGAGTGACTTGAGTTTTTGCAATAGTGCTTTCTTTTTCATGGGACACAAGGCAGGCGTATAAAGAGGAGTTGAAATGGTCCACGATGATGAGAACACATCTGTTTCCTTTAGCTGATACTGGAAGTCCACCACCTGAGCCCCAGATGTCAATTGATATCAAGTCTCCAACTCCTGCTGGTAATTCTCCGGTTCTGCTCGTGGTACTGTTTACGGTGATTTGTGATTTGCGCAATCTTCGCAGCTGTGAATAAATTCTTGACCTTTTTATAAATGTTTGGAAAATACAAATTTCTCTTGATTCTACCGATGGTTTTTGCTTCTCCCATATAGCACCCATTGACGACATGTGAGAAATAAATAACTTCTCCCTCCATACTCTTTGGTATAACTGGTATTAATCGGGTGTCATTTTGCCTATACGTCTGTAATGGCGTGTAGCATCTTCCTAAGACATTTTTGTCTCCGTCTAGTTCATAATGATCTATGTCCTTCATATCTTGCTTATAATGTTTGGGTAATTCCTTACCCTCCGCTATAAATCTTTTCATTGATGAGCAAAAATCGTCTTTGCCATAATGAAGTACTATGTTTCTTATCGAAAAGATAGCACTATCCTCTTGTATTTCGGCTATAGTCAGAGATTGCTCTGATTTTTCCTATGGTTTTTCCTAATCTCACAGTGTTTTCTCCCTTTTATTTTGAGAAGCAGCAGTGAGGCACATAAAAAGTCTTGTATTTAATTTGCAGATGCACTGTATAATAGCTATGAGAGAACTAAATAATAAATCAAACGTAAGAAAATAAAAGCGGGAATTGATTAAAATAATTATTTTTTTAAGGAATTCATTCGACTAAGGGAGGAAATTTTGGATTAAAGAAATTTTTTCCATTTTTGAAAATTTGTTACATTATTCTGCTCTAACAGATCGACAACCTATGAATGATCAAATACGCTATTAAACTTTAAAATTGTTACTTTTGTAACAAAGTTAGCATATTTCCCCCCTCAATTTCCCTTCTTAACATTCTCCTTTAGATTTATTTCAACAAAACAAAACTTCTTTAACCAAATATGTTCGTGTAATTTTCCTGACTGAAATACAAAGTGAAAATTCGCATTATCAATTATAATACTTATTTCACATTTATTTTTCATGAGCAGCTTTTAGTGAACAGGGTTTGTGAATCCACTTGGGGATAGAGCTTTCAGAATTTGTTCCCAGGAGTTTTTAGATTCTGATTTGTTGTATTTGAGGGATATTTTATTTTGTAATAGTTACCTTTATTTTGTAATGTAACAGTTTTGTAATAGTATTGATAAAATAATAAAAAATCGACGCATTAAACATAACAATAAGGTCAATGGAGTTTAGCGGAGTTCAGAATTAAATGTGTCTAAAAGTTTCATTTCTTTGCCTTACGTACCTATTTTGGGGGAGATGCTTAAACTAATTTCATGCAGACATAACATTGATACATGTTTCCAATCGGTGAGAATAATAAGTAGTTACCTTAATTCCGGGAAGGATTTAACCCGGGGAAATTTAATTAGTGGTGTGTATAAAATTTCTTGTTCTTGTGGAAAGTTTTATATTGGTAGAACTAACAGACAATTTCTTGAAATATTTAATGACCATTACAATTCAGTAGAAAAAACCCTACAACGTTCATCCTCAATATTTTGTAAAATTTGATGAGGCCACAGCTAATAATAGGGGTATTGCTCAGTGGGCGAGGGATACTATATAAATTAAAAAACATATTTTTGCTAATGTTTCAATAAATAGGGACACGTGAAATTTAAATATTGACCCAATTTGTGATTGTCTTTTGAAAAATAAACCAATAGTCAATAAGGGAATTAAGATTTTACATAATCACCAGGAGACTAGATTACCTACTTGACCAATAAGAGTTGCTTCAATAATTACAAGAGGATCATTTCGCAACAGAATGGTTAACTTAGTTTCAGTTTTTTTTTATTTTTCCTCAATTGCTTTGATGTTCTCATTGAAGTAACTCCAATAGCTTCTTTTCCCTACGTGGGTCAGTTGTTACAATTGTATTAATTAATATTGATGGTGGTCTTATTTGTTTTTAGTCTAGTATTTTTTCCTTTTTATCTTTTTTCTATTGTGCTGAAGACGCCTAGTTTGCACACAGACAAAATACACGTGTTGTTTTAGTATTTTCTCTCTACTGTCCGTGGTCTCGTTTGTTGTCTTTTCATTGAGTTTTACCTCACTTTGTTGTTTTTTTGTCATGGCTGGCTAATTTGGCAAAAGAACTTTCATTATATTCTACAGTATACTTCAAATTACTTCATTAAAAAAAAACTTTTTATTATTATACTTTATAACAAACGTTTTCATTACCTTTATTTTATACTTTTTTTCCTTCTTTTCATTACCTTTAAAAAAAAATGTTCTCGGTGTCTTCCTACCTGTCAAAAGGCAGACATCTAGTGCTGAAATATTGACCGTTTTCTTGTGTTAGAAACAGTATCGCGTTCAGAAGACTATACCATTTCAAAAAGCGTTATTAGAATGAAAAAAACAAGTTTTCATCAACTGAATCTAAGGAAATACCTTAGAAAGTAAAAAGGAATTGAAATTATATATTATTGATGGGGGCTTTTACCTCCTCAAATCCTCGTTCTAAAGGCAAAACTCTATTGATTTTAAAGGTTCTTTTTCCTGTTTTATTTCCTTGTGCTTAAGCTAATTTTCTGAAAGAATTTTGACAAGAAACTAAACTTTAGATTAAAGAGCAAGCAGATAAGGAGAGGAAACCCTCCTCGTACACGTTATATTTTTCTGTTCGTTTTAAGTTTTGAAATTACTGGTCACTTCCAGTTGAGAGAATTTGTTATATGGAGGACAAACCCTTTAAACCCCTCTTGTTCTCAAACTTCTTAGTTTAATTGTTTAATTCAATAACCGTACATTCATTTGTTGCAGCCCTTCCCACTTTTTCATTTTTACTGTTCAAAGATGAAAATGTAGGATCTGAATAAAAAATTTGGACTGAAGTTGAATCTTCTGTAAAAATTGGGATGACCCGTAGGGTTGTAGAATAAGAGCTTAATAATTTTTTGCTAGAAAACTACGAGTGACCAAGAGTAGTATTATTCATTAGGTTGAAATATCTGTCACTTGTGATCTCCTAGGTGGTTGAAGTCATCAAGACCTCTACAATATATTTCTCTAATGTTCAAATACATTATATACGCATTTAAAAAAAGTATTGGAACATTGCAGCCTATTTGCATGCAAAAAGATATATGTTGACACTTAAAACTGCAAAAATAAACTCTTTGCTAGCATACAGCCCCCCCCCCCAAACAAAAAGGATAAGAATCAATGACGAGGAACAGGATGGCCTTGCATTTTTTCTTCTGTGCCGAGTACGGATGTTAAAGTAATATCTTAAACTACACAGAGAAATATCGTAGCATTGGAAGGGGTAGTCTTGCCCCCACCACCACCACCACAACAATAACAAGTGACTGATAAAGGTGTAGACTACAATACTTCATGTGAATAAAAAGGGATCATACACCTGTTCCGAAATAACACCCCACCCCGTCAACAAAACTCATTTTATATTCATCAGCAGGCTTAATGTGGGATGTTTGCCAATGAAAACTCTGTTTTATCTATCTCCTCCCCACGTACAACATTAGGCAACACCCAGGCTTCATGATAGCTGATTTGTACTTACAAATCCTTATGTATACTTTTACGAAATTTAAAATAAATCATATTATTTACAACAAAAGTCAAACATGTTTTATTAACATTTTTCTACGATAAAAAAGAAGAAATCACCCCGTGCCCCAATTATTCCTGCTCAGTCTAAATGGAAGGAGATGAGAGATAAGTTTATACGCCCCCTTCTGTCCTTTTCCATATTTATCTGAAGGCTTTTGGAGATATATCTTACTTTAAGGCTTTTCAGAATCATTGTAAGCTATTGATATGACTATTGCTGAAAATAAACGCTTAAGACATTGCATAAAGACCAAGTCTACACCATTTTTTAGTTTAGGAAATAGGATAATAAATTTTTCCAAAATTTCTGTTTAAGTTTGATTTTCTTTTTCTCTAAGTTCTGAACATAATAGATAAACACATAATTAAATATAATAATTAAACACATGAGATATTAAACGGATTGATCAATTTTCCAGAAAAATGTTTGCTGAATTTTTTTCTTCATTTTGCATGTTAAATTCTGTAGTCTTTCTATTGGAACTTTCCTTCTAAATATGTTAAAAAAATTATCCAGGAGAAAATGTATTCCAAAATATTTTATCATCACCCCATTTACCGCTGGTAATCTTTTGTCCCCCCCCCCTCACCTCCAGAGGCGCCATTTGGGCAAGATCTTGGGTGGGCATGAACCCCATCTGCCCCCCCCCCCTCGATTCACTTTGTGTCACGTAAGAAAAATCTGGGTTTTGGTAGCACATTGATCGAAATTCTTAGTAAAAATGCATTTTCAGCACCCGTGTGTTGCTTGGAGATGTACTGTAACCAAATGTGGAACTCAGCCACACTAACCTCTAAGATTAATTATAACAATGAAGAATACAATCAACGAGGTTAAATGATTAAACTGAAAGTGGAAAATTCAACCAGACTACAGGCTGGCATTCCTCAGCGAAAAACTTTTTTATTTAAGTAAACAATACGTCGGTGAAAGTAACCTTCATTGTTATGCTGAGGGTTGTCACTAAAATCTCAGTGTCCCTTCAGCAGAAATCTTCCAGATAAAATATTTTTACAAAAAGGAAAAACATAACATGAAAAAAATATATAACAACATTCAAGGTAACAAGGGGAACCGCCGAGCTTTCATCTTTACAAAATCGTCAACAAGCTGGTTGTAGTCCAAATTTTTTACTAAATCCTTCTCTGCAAATATCAAAAGGAAGTGACTGAGACAATCATCTCCTGTTGTAGACCGCAGGCAGTTTTTCATTATTTCTAGGCTAGAAAACAAACGCTCATTGCTCGCTGTTGTCTCAGGAAGTGTGGCAGCAATACGAAGTACTTTAATTACTTCTGAGTAAGCCACTGGTAATGCCTGAAGATAATCGACAATGGCTAGAAAGTTTTCCGGCTTTTTCTCCTCATTGAGCAAGAAACACTTGGCAATACCAGCTTGAGATTCGAGAAGAATGCTGTCGATATCCAGCTCGCCGTAAAGAGAAGAGAAAAGCTTGAGCAGCTTTGTGTCCATAAACTTGGTTGAGCTTGGATCCAAGGCTTCGAGCGTACTCAGCACTGGCAAGTTATCTGTGAACCTTCTGTCAAATTCGGCTAGTAGTCGGTCAAAAGTTTTAATGTATTCTTGCTTCATTTCATCTGCCAAAGTAGTAGTCCAATTTCCAGATTCGATGAAATTCTTTCCTAGCGTCAAAGTTCTCACAAATCGTTTCCGATGCTTGATGATCTTTTGAATTCTTCAAGGTCGTCCCTTCTGACCAACAGAGGAGGGTCTAGTCACGGGTCCGTTCACAGCAGGTACTTCAATTTCCAGTTTTGTTGCAAACTCTTTAGCCTTCTTGAAAAGCGATACAAATGAAGCATCTGAACGCAGGTCGGTGAGTTTGCTTCTTGTGGCCTGAATCAGGGTGCACGATCGAGAAATAACCAAGTCGACGACGACGGCATGGAGTTGCTGAGACAGCGATTTCGTCACTCGCGTAATCGCTTCTATGTAGTGCAATTAGAAGATAACAAGGAACTATTCAATTAAGAAATGATAGTCCAGGAACTGACCTATTTTACTCTATCAACTTAGAGGAATTACTGCAAATATTCAGAAGTTATAATATTAATATAATCATCTAGGAAAAGGGCATTTGACAGAACTTGAGAATTAGATTATGTACCTAACCTACTTTCAAAGTTTACAATGGTTAATAGCAAATAGTGTTATTATTATGGCTGACAAAGGACCCTTTTTGGTGGAAGCTTTGGCCCCCTGGAAAATCTGGGGTGGGCATTTGACCACCCCTGCCCCCCCCCCAAAATGGCACCTCTGCTCACCTCCCTGAAAAATGTTATGCGGACACCCATACTGTCAATGTGAATGAGGTGTCAGAGTAAGTAAATGTGAAAATTATCCTGTAATGAATACGAGTTGTTCTCCCTTACCGTCAACTGAAACCTAGTTTCACCTTCCTTATCATGTATCTCTACCTCTTTTTCCAAAATTCCCTTAAGCTTGTTACCACTATATATAAGGATGCTTTCACTGGGGTTGATTCCTCCACTGCATCCTTTTTTGTCACAGTCCCAAAACCCGTTCACAGTCAAATTTCTCAGATTGTTTAAAATTACTTGAAACCCTTGATACTAACGCTTAATATACAAATATTTACAAGCTAACTGACCATGAGGTGTTTTCGGAATCAAAACAAAGTGATGTTATATTTGTAATAAGAGTAATTCCATGACTTGCGATCCCAATCTTTGATAAATTATTCTCAGTTTTGTAAACTATGTCCTACAGATGAGGTTCTTATCACGCAAGTTATGGCTCTTACCACCCTCTTAAAGGTTCAAGCCTTCTTGCTTTTTGTTCCCATTTTCATTATTTTACTTAGATTCCTTTTTTTCTATGGGCCTATGATAATTTTATTCTAAATTGTAGCTATTCTTGCAACAATGGATATAAGGAATTAGGTAGGTAAGATTCTATGTTAATTGGAACTTGTGGATTTATTAGTCTATTAGGAAAAAGCAGAGATTTTATGCCGAAACTCTGGTAATATATATTTAAAACTTCAAATAAAAAGAGTATGGTTGTTTAATGACTCCAGGGGTCCTAAGCGTCAAACTTTTTTGTCCATTATTATCAATATGACTATGACCTTGCACCCATGAAATTTTTCAGTAGTCTTCACGACACTAAAGGTCACAAGACACTAAAATACTTTTTGCTTGAAGTGTACAAATGGCTTAATCTTGCAAAAAGAGATTTTTAGAGACTTCAGAGCTGTTATAGGGACTGTCGCGGACATTATCCTGTTTTAGAGATTTTAGGGTCAAAGTGGATTACAACTACAAGACAATACAGCTCCAAGCCGCCTGAAACCCACACAGCTGAGCAAGCTCTTCTTCCTCCCAATTTATTGGAAGTTTCCCTCTTTACACCCTCCCGGGAGTTCCTATTTCCTTAAATCTCTATTTATGACATCTTCCCACCCCAGCCACATTGAATAACACAGCTCCATGCCGCCTGAGGCCAACAAAGCTAAGCAAGCTCTTGTTCCTCCCAATCTATTTGAAGTCTCCCTCTTAACAGCCTCCCAGGAGTTCCTATTTCCTTTAACCTCACTTTATGATATCCTCCCATCCAAGCCACATAGAATGCAACTCTGCTTAACTCCTGATTTGATACGAAACCATTTGCTAACCTTATTTCCTACCTTAAGCACAGCAGTGTTATTCTGGTACATAGCACTAATCACTTTAATGTGTTTGTCTGGCATACAATACAAAGATAAAAACTTCGCTCAAGCTCTTCTATCAATGGAACTAAACGCTTGCTCATAATCTGTAAGACTGGGGACAAAAGGTGTTTGGTAACTCAAACACTTCTGAATTATAAATCTAAGAGTGAAAATTTCGCCGACACATCATCTTGACTTTCTAAAATCACACTGTTTTCCTCTTATAAATTTGCCTACAGCATCTCTCAGTCTAAAAAGCATCATGCTACTAAGTAATTTGCTACCTTCAGAGACCAGACAAATGCCTCGATAATCACCACAGTGACTCTTATCAACTTTCTTATGCAGTGTTTTAAATAAGGTTTTTCTAAAATAGCTAGGTACTTCCCCTTTTTCGTAAATCATATTCATAATCTTCAGTAGGTTACTTCTAACTTCAAAGCCATCATATGTAAGAAATTCATCTTATATTATATAATTTGGCTGACACAACTCCCCCATTCTTTCTGTGATATCTCCATTAGAAAAATAAAGAAGATTTGGGATAGTAAGAAAAGCAAGTGTCTGCCCTTTTGATGTCCCATTTCCCTTATTAGAATTCTGGTTTTGAAGGTGTTCATCCTTGGCAAAAGGAAAAACCCTTTCTCTTAAAGACATGGGGCGATTCGGGATCCTTAGTTCCATATCTGCTTCCCATTATATTGCTTATCTTGTAAACTTTACAAGGAAAACTTTTCAAGAGCCTAACTCTTGGCTTAATGTGATTTCCATTTAAGATCCCCATACAGCATTCGACTGTGTTAATTTGGAATGTATTTGTTCAATACTTGTCATTGAGTTCAATATTTACCTTTTCCAAGTTAAATTGGTTGCGTTTTTTCTATCAAATAGATCACAAATAGTAAAATACTACATTCAATATTTCAACTCCCTCCCTGTCTTTCAGTCAGAAAAATAACATATTTGTTGAGCACTCATCAGATCAAAATTGGTAGCCTTTCCTTATTCGCTAGTGTTAATCGAAAAGAGATAAGTCTTTAGAAGAAAAATAGCAGAGAACGATCCTAGATGCTGTATGTAATATTGTAAAATAAAAATAGATAATTGTCAGCCAATCACATTTAGTTCAGTTTCAGCCTTCAATCCAGTTTCCAAAGAAGGTCATCCCCCTGTTTATACCGAAGACACTTAATATCCCTAAACTGTTATTCCAGAAATGATACAAATTTGTTTTCCCAATCTATGTCTACTACCTTATATATTACTTTGTCAAAAGCTGTTGTTATCACATTGGATGTCACTGAATCTCTTAGTAATTACTGAAAGTAATTATTTTCAGTAATTACAATCTCTTAGTGAATCTGAAAGTAATTACTTCTTTTCCATTTTCATATACTTTTATATTATATATTCTACATTATACTTATACACGAGTTCTTTTTAAAAAAAAAGTTTTATAATTATACTTTATAATAAACTTTTTCATTACCTTTATTTAATACTTTCTTTTTTTTTACTTTTGTTCTTTACTGGTCAAAAAAATTTCAACTCTCTCCCTGTTCCTAATGGAGTAGCCTACCCCAACCTACTCTCTACGTTCCACTTCAGAGTGTCGCTAAGGACATTCTCGAGGAATTGAAATTTATCGATGAGTTTTCTGTTCTTGAAACCTTCTAAAGAAATTTAAATGAGTATACTAAACAAAATTGCACAAGTGTTTAAAATAGGATAATCTCACAGTGTTTGCTCCCTTTTAATTTGATAAGCAGTGGTCAGGCACATATACAAAAAGTCTTGTATTTAATTTGCCACTGCACTATATAACAGCTATGACAGAACTAAATAATGAATCGAACATAAGAAAATCAACGAGATTATTGAGTATAATGATTATTTGTAAGGAATTCATTGAACTGAGGGAGGAAATTTTGGGTCAAAGAAATTTTTTTTCAATATTTAAAAATTTGAACTGTAAGTAGTTACATTATTCTGCTCTAACTGATCGACTATCTATAAATGATCAAACACGCTAATGAATTTCAAAATAGTTGCTATTGTAACAAACTTAGCATATGACCCCTTTTAATTCTCCTTCTTAGCAATCTCCCTTAAATTTGTTTTATCAGAACGAAATTTCATTTTTTTTCAAACATATGCGTGTAATTTTCCTGACAAAAAACAAAGAGCAAATCGCATGATCAATTATACTATTTATTTTATATCTTATTTTAATGAGCAGCTTTTGTGATTTCTAAAATCGCAGCTTTTGTGGGGTCTTAAAATCAAGCTCAAGCTCATTATTAGCTCAAGGATAAATGGCCAAGTCGCCCTTTACCGATAGTAAGGAATTAACTCTAGAATATTTCTTGCGAATTTGCCCGCTGTCTCTTAGTCAGAAAAATAAAATATTTGCTCAGTACTCATCTGACCAAAATTGGTAGCCTTTCCTTATTTGCTGGTGTTAATCCAAAAGACAAAACTGTTTAGAAGAAAAATAATAGAGAACGATAGTAGCTGCTGTACATAATATGGTAAAATAAAAATATATAATTGCCAGCCAAACACATTTAGATATGCCAGCCAACCAAATTTAGTTCGGTTTCAGCCTTCAATCAAGTTTCCAAAAAAAGGTCATCCTCCTGTTTATACCGAAGACACTTTATTCCATAATGATGCAAATTTGTTTTTCCGATCTATGTCTATTACCTTATGTTTTTCTTCACCATAAGCTATTGGTATCACCTTGGATGTCGCTGAATCTCTTCTTCTCTTCTAGATAACATTCAACTGCCATTCTTGACTTACTTCTATCGACACTGTTCTTCTTTCCTTTGAAGTTGAACTTTTTTTCATAATAGGATGAGGCTTTTCGCAACTGAAAAAATAAAAATTAATTAAATGATATCCTACTTCATCTACAGTGCCCAGGAACACTCTTCCAAGATACTTTATTGTTGAGTATTTTTTTGTGATTACTTCTTTTTCATTTTCATATACTTTTATTTTATATATACTACTTTATATTTGTATACTACTTCGAAATAAAAAAAAAAATGTTTAATTATTGTACTTTATAATAAACTTTTTCATTACCTTTTTTTCATACTTTTTTTCTTTACCTGTCAAAAAAATGTTCTCGGTGTCTTGCTACATGTCAAAAGGCAGACATCTAGTGTTGAAATATTGGCCGTTTTCTTACGTCAGAAAAAGTATCAGGTTCAGAAGACTATACCAGTTCACAAAATGTAATTAGAATAAGAAAACAGGTTTTATTCAACTGAATGTAAAGAAAAACCTTAAACCATAAAAAGGACCTGACATTACACATTATTAATGGGAGCTTTCTCCTCCTAAAATGCTTATTCGTAAAGCAAAAGTTTGTTTTTTGTCAGTTTTTTTTCCTATTCCATGTCCCTTGTGTTTAAGCGATTTTTTTTTTACCGAATTTTGACAAGAAGTTAAACTTTAGAGTAAAAAGCGAGCAGATAAGGACTAGAACGCCTTTAAACACAAACTAAGTTTCATAACTTAGTTTATTTTAGTTTCTACTAATGTAGAAACTATATTTTATAGTTTTTTTAACATCAACATCAGATTTGAGCATCAGATTTAAGCAGAAACAATTGATTTGAAGCTTGGTCGCTCTATCAAAGAATATTGCTAATAGCTATCCATAACAGCTGGTAAAATTGTCTCTCCAATCTCCAATCTAGCAAAAACTTGAAAACTCCTTTCTTGCAAAAACTTGAAAACTCCTTTCTTACAAAGTAATTTTCTTTTATGTTATCTATACCAAAACGTCACATAATTAGAGATAATTTTCAAATTTCCCTTTCAGCATATTTATACTGAAAAACCCTTTTTGGGAGTTACTGCTGTTTTGGTCCCAACTCTTTACACCATGCACCCAGTAACACTGGTTGTGAGAAATTGAAGATCCTGGGGTATTGCATTTCTGCGAGGGGATATTTTGAACCGTGGGAGGACATGATCGATGCTTGGTCCCCTAGTAAAGTTATTCATGGTATCTTGAGAAATTATCTCTTCGACTAAACAACTATTCTTTAGAAAGCAGTCCCCTTTCATGTCATCAAAACCTTATATTGCAGCTGGTTGCCGTCCGATAAGGTTACAAAAATTACCGAAATTAGAAAAAAAAATACAAAGTTTTATCTTTTTTAACGTATCTAGTTGCTAAAATTAATTAGAAAGTTAGCGTATTATCTTTTTGTGAGATTCGGAAAGCAATGAGTGCAGAAGTGTAGGGTCGTTTTATTGATGGCACTTCTGTGGTGACACTTCAGTCACAGCTAGTTTAAAGTTGTGAAACTAAGTTGAAACTAAAATAAAGTTGGTATATTTATCTGTCCATTTTAAGTTTTGAAGCTTCTCGTCACTTCCTCGTGAAAGAAGTTGTTCAGGCCCAGCCAAGGTATTATATAAAGTTCCAACCCTTTACACCCCTCATGTTCTTGAACTTCTTTATTAAACTGTTTAATTCAACAACTGTACATTGACTGATAACCCCCTTCCTACTTTTTCAGTTTTTTCTTCTCAAGACTTAAAATATTGGATTACAATAAATATTTTGGACAGAATTTGACTATTTTGTAAAACTGGAGATGAACCATAGTGTTGCTGAAAAAGAGCTTGATAATGTTTTCACTAGAAAATTCCGAGTGGTGAAGAGTATTTTTATTCATTAGGTGGGAATATCTGTGGCTTGTGGTCTCCTTGGTGGTTGAAGCCTTCAAGACCTCTTTAATAGGGCTCTCCATTGTTCAAATACATTGTAAACATAATTTAAAACAACATTGGAACACTATAGTCTATAAGCATGCAAAAAGACATATATTGACACTTGAAGCTGAAAAAAAAAAAAATTTCCTGCTAGCGTATAGACCCCCCCCCCCCCAAAAAAAAACAAGAAAAATCAATGCCGAGGCACAAGGTGGCCCATCTAGCCTTTTTTACCTTTGTGGCTGTAGGCATGTGAAAGTAATGTCTTAAACTACACAGAGAAATATTGTACCTTTGGAAGGGGTACTCTTACCCCCCACCACCACCTTCATCACCATCAGAAGCGACTGATAAAGTCGTAGACTATAATTATTCCTGTGAATCAACGGGGATCATAAACTAGTTTCGAAATAACACCCCACCCCCCTCAACAAAATTAATTTTATATTCATCGGCAGACAATGTAGGATGTTTGCCAACGATTCCTCCAAAGTACCTATCCCCTCCCCACGTGAAAAATTACGCAAAGCCCTAGTTTCAAGGTAGCTGATGTGCACTTAAAAATCTTCGTGTATATCCTTATCCAATATAAAGTAAATCAGTTTATTTAAACAAAAATCAAATTTCATTAAAATTTTTCAAAACATTTCATAATATTTTTTTTTTACAATAAAAAGGAATAAATTCTTATGTATAAGGGTTTGTTGTCCCCCTTCCCCGCCTCAACACTGCATTCTATTATATTTTATTGGTTCTTTTGGTTCTTTGACAAAGGCACTAAATGCCAATTTAGTCAAGGTCAAGGATAAAGAGGCAAATTGCCCCTCCTTAGGTTTAATGGTGTCTCTCATATTTTGGCAAAAAATCTTTTTTGTTCTTTTTTACAAAGAAAACTACTTACTCCTCCCCCCTATATTTTTGTAAAAGAATTTGTTCCTTTATATGAAAAAATAAGTTTTTATGTATACTTTTAAGATATATGAAATAAATCAGTTTATATTTTTTTTTAATCAAACAAATTTTATTAACACTTTTCTGCGATAAGAAGGAAGAAATAGTCTTATATAAGATTTCATTAGTTTAGGAGCATTATTGCCTACGTCATGACTCGTCTTCGCTCAGTCTTAAGGAAAGGAGATGATAGATAACTTCATACGCCCCCTCTGCCCTTTCCCATGTTTATATGAAGGCTCAATATAGGATCTTTGCCAACAAACCCTCTGATGTATCTATCGCCTCCCCACGTACAAAATTACGCAACATCCAAGCTTCAGGATAGCTGATGTGTGCTTACAAATCCTTATTTATACTTTTATGAAATATAAAATAAATCAGATTATTTATAAGAAAATTCAAACAAATTTTATTAACATTTTTCTACAATAAAAAAGAGGAAATTAACCCGTGCCTTAGTTATTCCTGTTCAGTCTAAATGGAAGGAGATGAGAGATAAATTTATACGCCTCCTCTGCCCTTTTCCATATTTAGCAGAAGGCTTTTAGGGAGTTTACAGTTTAGGAGAGATACCTCACTTTCGGACTTTTCAGTCATTTAAAGCCATTGGTCTAACTATTGGTGAAAATAAAGACTTAAGAAACTGCATAAGAACAAGTCTACACCTGTTTTATTTATCAATGCGTTACATAAAATTGTTCGAGGTAAAACGAATAAAAAAAATTTTGTCTTGGTCCCATCCACAGCTGCTATTATTTCCCCATCCCCCTACCTGGGAAATGTTCTGTGGACGCCTATACTGTCAAGGTGACGGAGGTGTGAGAGTACATAAATGTTAAAATTATCTTGTAATGACTATGGGTTGTTCTCCCTTACCGTCAACTAAAACCTAGTTTTCACCTTCCTGATCGTGTTTCTCAAACAACTCTCTTTCCCAAATTCCCTTAATCTAGTTACTATGGAAATAAGGATCGTTCCACTTGGGTAGATTTTTCCGTTCAACCCTTATTTTAAAGCGCCCAAAACCCATTATTTTAAATTAAAAAAAAGATTTTTTTTTAAATTTCTTTAAATCTTTTTTATTAACCCTGAATATACAAATTTTCACAGGTTAACTGAACCTGGGGTGTTTCGGGAATCTAAATAAAGGGATGTTATACCAATAATAGAAGTAGTTCCATGACCCGGGATCCCATCTTTTGATAAATTATTCTCAGTTTTTTAAACTATATCCTCCAGATGAGGCTCTTTTCACACAACTTAAGGCTCTTATTACCCTCTTAAAAGATCTGGCCATCTTGCTTTTTGTTCGCATTATCATTATTTTACTTAAATAGCTTTTAATTATTTTTTACTATGGGCCTATGATGTTCCTATTGTAAATTACAGCTCTTCTTGTAATAATGGATATAAGGGATTAGGCAAGTAAGGGTTTTCTTGTAAATTGTTTAGTCTTTCAAGAGCATGCTGAGATTAAATTAGGAGCAAGCTTTTATTATCAAATCAACAGTTGACATAATTCCCCTTCTTTCCTGTGATTTCCTAACGTATTGTCAAATTCCAGTACGGTGCTCGGGAGCTTTCAAAGAGTTAGCTAACTGTAAGATTTCTAAATGACAATTCTCGCATCTCCCTAAAGGCACTTTGAGGCCCTTTAAATGAACTTGCCTGATTCAGATGAATTTGTAGCAAAGGGAATAGCGGATGGAAACAACCAGGGTCGCATCCAGGATTTTGTCGGAGCGAGGGGGCGGGTGTTAATGAAGGATCTTTTTTGGGGTAGGTGGGAGATTTATAAACAGCTTTTCAGATAAAACAGTATATATATATATATATATATATATATATATATATATATATATATATATATATAATATATATATATATATATATATATATATATATATATATATATGTATATATATATGTATATATATATATATATATATATATATATATATATATATATATATATATATATATATATATATATATATATATATATATATATATATATATATATATATATATATATATATATATATATATACTAATTTAGGAAAACAGTCTTCCTTTTCTCCTTCTGTCTCCTTTTTTTTTTTTTTTTTTTTTTTTTTTTTTTTTTTTTTTTTTGTGTGTTTGTGCTGTAGCATTGGTGATTTCTCTTTTCATTATATATATATGTATATATATATATATATATATATATATATACATATAGACTACAGTAAACAGACTATTAACATGTATACAGATATAGACTACAGTAAACAGACTATTATTATGTATATATATATATATACATAATAGTAAACAGATATACATAATAGACTACGTAAACAGGAGGATTTCTGGATCCATACTCTTGGTACAGCTTATCCTTTTGGGCTAAATGATCGTGTAGCAAAATATGGTGACATGTCTCATGTTGTTGTTAAATGTATTGATGGTTTTATGGACCATCCTTCTTTTACTGCATTTTTACGGCATGTGAAACAGGCCCTTCCTAGTA